>NC_137909.1:29760284-29800284 GCF_963457725.1 Sprattus sprattus
GGGATAAAGAGTAGGAATGCGATGCTCTGTAATAGGGAGTTTGGGATAGAGAGTGGGAATGCCATGCTCTTTAATAGGGAGTTTTGGATGGAGAGTGGGAATGCCATGCTCTTTAATAGGGAGTTTGGGATGGAGAGTGGGAATGCCATGCTCTTTTATAGGGAGTTTGGGATAGAGAGTGGGAATGAAGGCTGACCCTTAACCCTTCTTGTGTCTGCCTGACTGACTCCTGGGTCACACTACAAGGTGTTGGTGGGGCAATGGGAATATCCAAGTTACAAATCCAACACCTCCACTCACGCCTCCACTCATTCAGAGTGGGAGACCCTTTGAAAAGGAAGTATTTTGACTGCATCAAACTATATCTCACTTTCTATTGGGTGGCAGAGAAACCATGCTCTTCTCTGGCGTAGCTGGAGCATAACTCAGGGTCGTTTTCACAGCAAGTCAAAACAAAAACTGATTCAAGAGGTGTTTCTTTGCCTCAGTTTGTGGTGTTACTCAACTTACACCTCACTGTAGCAAATGGCTGACAAGCCTGGTTGGTTTTGTAAGTATATTTGTGACATATCTTTCTGTTTTTACCGTCATAAAAAAGGGACTTATCTTACCAAGTGCCGAGTTGATTGGGCTCTTGGCTGTGTTATCAAGATGAATGGGATTGTGGTGCAGACATGTCTATCCTAGATTTCCCTCAGATGTGTGCGGTTACGTGTGTGTGTGTGTGTGTGTGTGTGTGTGTGTGTGTGTGTGTGTGTGTGTGTGTGTCTTTGCGTGTGTGTGTTTTTTTGTGTGTGTGTACTTGTGGTGTGTTTGGTCCTAGGACTATTAACTCTTATAATATACAGGTAAGTATCATTTGTCTGTGTGTGTGTGTGTGTGTGTGTGTGTGTGTGTGTGTGTGTGTGTGTGTGTGTGTGTGTGTGTGTGTGAGTGTGCTGGGGGTAGTTATTCACTGCTGATGTGAATTTTCCTGTTATCTTTATGGAAGGTGTGACTCGCTGATAGGGTGTGACAGTGCTTCACCTCTTCCACACACACACACACACACACACCCTTAGGTCGCGGTCAGGCTTATAAGGCCAGGGATCCCCCTGTGTCTCGCTCTCTGTTGTTTTGCCTGTGCCAGCTGCAGATCCAGTGGACGTGAACCTAATCCCCAGCCCTGCTACAGGTGCCATAGTGTGTGAGTGTGTGTGTGTGTGTGTGTGTGTGTGTGTGTGTGTGTGTGTGTGTGTGTGTGTGTGTGTGTGTGTGTGTGTGTGTGTGTGTGTGTGTATGAGTGTGTGTGCCATAGCACAGCAGATTGGCTGACCCTGTCTGGAACATTTCTCTCTTTCGTCTCACATAACCCCCCCCTCCCTCCTCTCTCTCTCCATCTCTGCCTCCTTTGTTCACTTTTTCTCCCTCTCCTTCTCTCTCTCGCCCTCTCTGCTTCTCTCTCTCTCCCTCTTTGCTTTCTTCCTGTTCATTTTGCCTTTCTTCTTCATCTCCCCCTCTCTCTCCCTCCTTGTTCACTTCACTCTCCCTCCCTCCTTCTCTTCCACCTTCTTGTTTGTTTTGTCTTTCCTTCTCTCCATCTGTTTTTTCTTTCTTTCTCCTAACTCTCTCCCTCCCTCCAACTCTCTCACCTTTTTATTCACTTTCTCCTTCTCTCTCTCTTTCCCTCCCTTCTTCCATCTCTCTCACCTTTTCATTCACTTTCTCCTTCTCTCCCTCCCTTCTTCCATCTCTCTCACCTTTTTATTCACTTTCTCCTTCTCTCTCTGTCTTTCTCTCCCTCCCTTCTTCCATCTCTCTCACCTTTTCATACACTTTCTCATTCCCTCTCTCTCTCTCTCTCCCTTTTTCATACACTTTCTCCTTTTCTCTTTCTCTCTCCCTTCCTCCATCTTTCCCACCTTTTTATTCACTTTCTCCTTCTCTTTCTCTCTTTCTCTCCCTCCCTTCCTCCCTCCATCTCTCTCACCTTTTCATACACTCCCTCTCTCTCTCCCTCCCTCCCTCTCTCTCTCTCCTCCTCTCTCAGGTCCTCCCTGGTCTGCTGGTAATCCTCATCTCTAAAGGTCGTGAGCTGGAGAGTGGATTTGGGGGTGGCACTCTGCAGTCTGTTCCTGTCACAGTCACGTCACACCTCTGCTGCTCGCCGCTACTGTAGCCACAGGGACCCTGAGGAGACACACACACACACACACACACACACAGACAGAGAGGGAGAGCGGGAAAGGACCACAAGCGCACGCAGAGAGAAAGAAGAAACAGAGGGAGGCAGAGAGAGAAAGAAGAGAAAGAGCAGAAGAGGACACTGGACTCCACGGCAGCAGAGACACCAGTGACGTTTTCAAACTTTTGGAAGAAACTTTTTTTTCTTTTTTTTTCTCCTGCCCTCTGCCTGCACTGAATCCTGGGAGCCCGCAGAAGGGGAGTCGGGGACACACTGAGGCTCTGTGACGACGACGACAACGACAACGACGACGACTCTTGTGTGTTTTCAGATACTGGACCTGTATAAGACACGCCAGGCACGATGAGTACGGGGGACCAGGAGTACTATAACTATGACTGGTACGAGAACGCAGTGCCCACCAAGCCCCCGAAAGAGTGAGTAGACCTCTCTTCTGTCCCCTCTTCTGTCCCCTCTTCTGTCCCCTCTTCTGTCCCCTCTTCTGTCCCCTCTTCTGTCCCCTCTTCTGTCCTCTCTTCTGTCCCCTCTTCTGTCCTCTCTTCTGACCTCTCTTCTGTCCCCTCTTCTGTCCCCTCTTCTGTCCTCTCTTCTGACCCCTCTTCTGTCCCCTCTTCTTCTGTCTCAGGGGGTAACTTCACTATGTGCTTGTTTATTGCCGAGGTGTGTTGATGAGGGAGTGGGGTGAGATGAGATGATGTGTCCATAAAAAGGGTGGTTTTAGAGGTGTGCTGATTAGGGGTTCGATGATTTGTCCATAAAAAGGTTGGTTTAAGAGGTGTGCTGATTAGGGGTTCGATGATTTGTCCATAAAAAGGTTGGTTTAAGAGGTGTGCTGATTAGGGGTTCGATGATTTGTCCATAAAAAGGGTAGTTTTAAAGGTGTGTTGATAAGGGGTTAGATGATTTGTCCATAAAAAGGGTAGTTTTAAAGGTGTGTTGATAAGGGGTTAGATGATTTGTCCACAAAAAGGGTAGTTTTAGAGGTGTGTTGATGAGGGACTGGGGTGAGATGATTTGTCCATAGAAAAGGGTGGTTAAAACAGTGGAATCAATTTGGGCAATTGTTATTGTAAATGTAATTGTAATGTATTTTTCAAGACAGGGACAGTGCACAAAAAAAAACATTAATCCTGTACAACAAAAGAAAATGCATTATGCCAGGTTCTAGCAGATTGCTATTTTCCACCTGTAGTAGCTATGACACGCTGTAGCTCTGCCCTGCCTGGGCCTCATCATTCTCAGCCTTGATAGGATGCCTAAAACATGGAGCTCCCTGAGGGTTTCACCCAGGCTGCTGATGTGTCTCGTTTCTGACAGTTTGAAACTATTTTGAAGTCCACGCAACTGTGGAGGCCGTAGTGTTTTTATGTGTGTATTTTTCAAGTGCTTAAACACTGCAGAGGGTTTGGGCAGCTGAACCAGAAGACAGCTCTTTTGGTCCCAGCCATGGCCTCTAAATTAGTGTTATCATTCACCCTGGCCCTCACACTTAATGTGTCGTCCTCCCCCCCCCCCCCCCCCCACACACATATGTTCTTGTCACACCCAGGGTTCTCTCTTAGAGAGAGTGTTACATGTGCGTGTGTGTGTGAGTGTTACATTTCTCAGGAACGTGAATCCAGCTTGGTCACATTGACTAGCAATCCGTTTAAAACGTGTAAGCTGTGTGCTGTGCTCCAGGTTTTCACCGGCAAAAGTTTGCCTCTTACAAATGGTCTCCTGACATAAAAGGGTGGGCTAGTGTGTGTGTGTGTGTGTGTGTGTGGGGGGGGGGGGGGTATGCTGAGTGTGTGTACGTATGTGTGTGTGAGGGAGGGGGGGGGGGGGGGTTGGGGTTGGTTTTGGGTGATCAGTTACCCATGTGTGTGTGAGTAATCGCTTTAGACCTCTGCAGCTTACAAGCTCCTTCTTCTTCTCTGAAACTTCCAGAATAATCCTTCCGTGCGACCCGACAGCGGACGACAGGCTCTACCATACATGCATCGCTGCCGTGTCCGTGAGTACCCCTTTGTCATTGGTGCATGTCCGTGAGTCCCCCTCTGTCATTGGTGCATCTGGCTGTCAATCACATCAGAATCAGAATCAGAATTCTTTTTAATGGCCAAGTATATTCACACATACAGGAAATTGACTTGGTGTGGTTGGTGCATAAGACATAACACATAACATAACAACACAAAAGCATAAACAAGAACAAAGGACAAATGTTTTTTAAGATAATAATAAATAATTTGGGCACATGAAGGGCATTCACTACCTTTTTACATTACATTACATTAAGTCATTTAGCAGACGCTTTTATCCAAAGCGACTTACAAGGTATGCACATTTTAAAAAAAAATCACACATGGCACACTGCACATCAGGAGCAATTAGGAGTTCAGTGTCTTCCTCAAGGACGCTTCGACAGGGAATCAAACTAGCAACCTTCTGATTTACTAAACAACTTCTCTACCTCCTGTACCACTGTTGTCCCCAACTCCAATCACTACCTCATCATATCAGTCTGTCATCCATAGTCATTCTATACCCTTACGAAGGTTTATAATACAAAATAAGAAGTCACATTAAAGGCAGTTCGGTGTATTTTCAGTGTTAACATTTTTCCAAGTCAATCTTCCCTTCACATCAGTAATTCATGCTTGAATGTAGAGTAAGGAAGCTAACTTATCCCCAGTACATGCATTGTAGTCATACAACACAGCTACTTGTGAATGCTATTTGCAACATTACATCCACTGAACGACCCATTCGTAATCAATCCGATACTCTACATTTTGACTGACCTAATTAACACACAATAGAATTGTGTCTCCGATCTCAGATATCCATCCTTGTATTTGAGAAAGAAATCCTGAGATGTTGTGGGATAGTTGGAATTAGAGACAGGCTGAGGTTAACTGGAGTTATTTGTCACATAGAGCCAAGCTGGCCCAAAGACTTCCTCACCGCCTTACACACACACACACACACACACCCACACACACACACACACGCACATACGCACGGACACACTCACACTCTCTCACACACATACACACATACACACACACACCACACACACACACACACACACACACACACACACACACACACACACACACACACACACACACACACACACACACAACACACAACACACACACAGACACAGACACACACACAGACACACACACAGACACACACAAACATACACACCACACCACACACACAACACACACAGACACAGACACAAACACACTCTCTCACACACATACAAACACACACACACACACCCACACACACACTCTGCCTTTCTTTGATGCTTATGAAAACACCCCAGTGGTAATTGGGTGTGATGGACCCACTGCGTGATGTGAGCCCCTTTTCTGGCATTTTCTGCCATGTCAAAGGCCAGGGTCATCCAAGGTCACAGCAGGTCAGCGACCCCGCCCTGGTCCTGCTGAACGACCGTGACTAATAGAGGACATCTTCACGCCTGTGTAAGGGGAAGCTGGATGTAGAGGGTGGCAGAGTGACCCCTCTGTGATGACGAGGATGACTCATTTGGGGGTCCCCTCCATCTCTGTCTCCGTCTACGACTCTGTCTCTGTCCTCACCACTAATGATAGGCAGGGGTCACTGGGCAGGGTTGTGTAGGGGTGGGGGTGTGTGTTGGGAATGAGAACAAACAGATGTGTGTGTGTTTGTGTGTGTGTGTGTGTGTGTGTGTGTGTGTGTGTGTGTGTGTGTTTGTGTGTGTGTGTGTGTGTGTGTGTGTGTGTTTGTGTGTGTGTCTGTGTGTGTGTGTGTGTGTGTGTGTGTGTGTGTGTGTGTGTGTGTGTGTGTGTGTGTCTAGTTGGTGATCATGCTGGTGCTGGCTGTGCTGGCCAGGAGGAAGAAGGTGGATGACAACCTGAGGGGAATCTCAGGACTCCTCAGGTGAGCCAACGACACGTGACTCTGACAGGTCTTTGACAGGTTACTGAAGATCAGGAAGCACACACACTTATACAGTTATACACACACAGGCAAACACACACACTTATACAGTTACACGCACACAGGCAAACACGCAAACTTATACAGTTACACGCACACAGGCAAACACGCAAACTTATACAGTTACACGCACACAGGCAAACACGCAAACTTATACAGTTACACGCACACAGGCAAACACGCAAACTTATTCAGTTACACGCACACAGGCAAACACGCAAACTTATACAGTTACACACACACAGGCAAACACGCAAACTTATACAGTTACACGCACACAGGCAAACACGCAAACTTATACAGTTACACACACACAGGCAAACACATACACAGGGATTTACACACTAAATATATCTCTCATTATTATTCAATTTGATAATATGGATCACTATGAGAAAAGACAACACACACACATAAATTAGGCTATGAAGAGCAAATCAATCATCCACACTCGATATCCACACTCTCTCTAAAGCATTCCAGTATGTAGAGATGTTTTGAACATGACATTGGCTTCAATCTAAAAGCGTCTTTGATCATTTAGAAAAGCGCTGTATATAAATAAAGTATTATTATTATTCTTTAGAGATGTTTTTAACATGATATTGCCTTCATTAGAGATGATTTAACAAGATGTTGGCTTCTTTAGAGATGTTTTGAACATAATGTTGTCTTTAGAGATGTTTTTAACATAATGTTAGCTTCTTTAAAGATGTTTTTGACATGACGTTGACTTCTTTAAAGATGTTTTTAACATGATGTTGACTTCTTTAAAGATGTTTTTAACATGATGTTGACTTCTTTCGGGATGTTTTTAACATGAAAATAGCTTCTTTAAAGATGTTTTTGACATGATGTTGACTTCTTTAAGAGTTGTTTTTAACATGATGTTGACTTCTTTAAGAGTTGTTTTTAACATGATGTTGACTTCTTTAAGAGTTGTTTTTAACATGATGTTGACTTCTTTAAGAGTTGTTTTTAACATGATGTTGACTTCTTTAAGAGTTGTTTTTAACATGATGGTGACTTATTTGAGAGTTGTTTTGAACATGCCGGTGATTCTTTAAAGATGTTTTGAACATGATGTTGACTCCTCTCCTCTCCTCCACACAGCCCAGTCAACTTCCTGGATCACACGCAGCACAAGGGTCTGGCGGTGGCAGTGTACGGGGTGCTCTTCTGCAAGGTGTTCGGCCTGGGCATCACGCCCAACCCACTGCCCTTCGTCAAGGACTCGCCACACAGAGGTAAGGCGGAGGGGGCATGCACACCTGGGGCAATAAGGGGTTTGGGTGTTCATGAATCTTCTCACAGGGCGGAGACAAGTGTGTCAGTGTGTGTGTGTGTGTGTGTGTGTGTGTGTGTGTGTGTGTGTGTGTGTGTGTGTGTGTGTGTGTGTGTGTGTGTGTGTGTGTGTGTGTGTGTGTGTGTGTGTGTGTGTGTGACGATGAGCACCCTGTAGAGGAGGTCCAACCCTGTGCCAAGGCCACAACAAAAGAGAGAGGCGAGGCGTGTCGGCCACTTTGAATGGAAGTGTGTTTGAAGTAATTTGATGTAAACGCAGTGTGGTCTGTTCTGGGTAAGAGGGAAAGAATGGCAGACAGTAACCAGAGAAAGCCGTCGGTGTGTCACAGGCATTATACGCTAGACAATCACTGTGTGTGTGTGTGTGTGTGTGTGTGTGTGTGTGTGTGTGTGTGTGGCGTGTGGATATCAGCGTCTCTCGCTGGAGCTGTATCAGGCTGTCTGTAGAGATGGTGTTTTTTCCTCCCCTGTGGGCTGTAGCTGTCTGCTGTGTGTGTGTGTGTGTGTGTGTGTGTGTGTGTAGCTGTCTGGTGAGCAGACAGCCCTGGCAGCGCTTGGCCCCGTCTCCAGGCCACGGAACAAAAGGAGATTCTGTCTGAAACTTGAGGGAGGGAAATAAATGCCCTGGTTTTCCTGTTCCCAGTATTCCCGTCTTAAAGGCGTGTTTTCTTGTTCCCAGTATACCAGTCTTTAAGGTGTGTTGTGCAACGGGATTATCATGACTGGGTTCGGAGCGGTGCAACGCGGCTGAAGTTCAGTGCCGTGGCTGTTTGGTTGTGTTGCGCAACCGACGGGTTTGCGTAGCTTCTTACAGGGCCTGTGGGATTAGTGAGGGTGCTGTGGTCCTATGGGACAGGCTTGCTGTGTGTGTGTGTGTGTGTGTGTGTGTGTGTGTGTGTGTGTGTGTGTGTGTGTGTGTGTGTGTGTGTGTGTGTGTGTGTGTGTGTGTGTGTGTGGGGTACACACTCATCCTCCGACACCACACACAGCACGGGTGGGGGATTTGGGTGCTTCAGACTCATATCCTCAGTGCCTTACTGTCTCTAAGTGAGCTACAGGAACTCTTTCCAAAAGGACAGTGCCAGTCTCCATCTGTGGAGGGTCCTATTTCCATAGCAACGTCTTTCTGTTGACCAGTTAATATCTCTCTACTCTGTCCTGGTGGAGTAACATTAAAGCAATAAGCTGGTATCATGGCTTTATACCACTGAGATCATGGTGGAGTAACATTAAGGCAATGAGTTGGTATCATGGCTTTATACCACTGAGATCATGGTGGCGTAACATTAAAGCAATAAGCTGGTATCATGGCTTTATACCACTGAGATCATGGTGGAGTAACATTAAAGCAATGAGCTGGTATCATGGCTTTATACCACTGAGATCATGGTGGAGTAACATTAAAGCAATGAGCTGGTATCATGGCTTTATACCACTGAGATCATGGTGGAGTAACATTAAAGCAATGAGCTGGTATCATGGCTTTGTACCACTGAGATCATGGTGGAGTAACATTAAAGCAATGAGCTGGTATCATGGCTTTATACCACTGAGATCATGGTGGAGTAACATTAAAGCAATGAGCTGGTATCATGGCTTTATACAACTGAGATCATGGGATTGTGTGTGTTCTATCGTCACTGTGTTACACTGATACAATGGGATTAGTCGATTTATATCATAGCTGGATAACACTGGCGCAATATGATTGGTTGGTTTCTCTCATGCCTTTGTTACACAGATGCAGTGTGATTGGTTGGTTTCTTTCAATGCTATGTAAAACATGGCGTAATGTGATTGGTTGGTTTCCTGCATGGCTGTGTCACACTAGTGCAATGTGATTGGTTGGTTTCTTTCATAGCTATGTTAAACATGGCGTAATGTGATTGGTTGGTTTCTATCATGGCTATACACAGATGCAATATGATTGGCTGGTTTCTTTCATAGCTGTGTTACACAGATGCAATGTGATTGGTTGGTTTCCCTTATGGCAGAGTTGTTATTTTAGTTAGACTTCCTGCTGCAAATGGACTTCCCAGACAGAACCTGCCTCTGGACCATACCCATGCCAGATCAGTTTATATCCGAACTCAGAACTCTTACAGAACTATCAGAACTTATAAAACAATTGGGTTCTATCGAGTTTTTTAGCTGTTTCTGATTGGACGAGAGACGTTCCATGAGTTGGAATATCCCAGGACATCCCAACTCGGACTTTCACAGCTAATAATAATCACTCCGCGATGAACATTCTATAGCGCGTTGCCATTCTATAGTACGAGTGTGAGTGGGGTAGGTAAGGGATATTCCCACGGGTGTTGCTACCTTCGCCGACGGCTGAACACCACCCGTGGGAATATCCCTTACCCTCCCCACTAGCACTCGTACTATATTGCTTAATTCAGGCTTATTGGAAGTTAATTTCCATCGGACGCGTGAACGGTTACTGTAACTATGTGTCCACCTGTGACACAAAGTGATGTCGGTGGGCTGATGATGTCATTGTTGTGCTCTTTCCTCAGAGTATTGGATGATCCTGGCGTTGGTCTACTACCCCGCTCTCTACTACCCCCTGTTGGCCTGTGGCACATTACACAGTCAGGTGGGGTACGTCCTGGGCAGCTTGTTGTCATGGTCACACTTTGGAGTCCTCGTCTGGCAGAAGGTGGATTGCCCAAAGACACCAGAGGTAAGGCAACAGCTGATCACCAGTACCGAAGTCACACACACACACACACACATACACACACACACACTTATATGTTAGCTTGTAAGCTAGCACCTGGTCTTCGATGATGCTGCATGTTTTTATTCAATCAGAGCAGGGGCTTGCCATTGCATTTTGATGTTAAAGGTATCCAGATCATTGTAGTCTGCAATACCTGATATGGTATTTTCCAGTCTAAGTCAACTGGAGCTTCCATTTTGTCTTATTTCAGTTTGACACAGGAAAGATGTGTCATGCATATCTTTGTCTAAGCACCCCACACACAACCCTCCACACACATTCCAAACACTCCACACACACACACAGACACACACACACACACACACACACACACATACATACATACATACACACACACACACTCCACACACTCCACACCAGAGTCCTTGAGTCTGTGATACATGAATCCTAGCATTAGGCTCCTCAGTCTGTAAGCTGTCACACACACACACACACACACACACATACACACACACTCCCGCTCACACACACACACACTACACACACACACATGAATCCTAGCATGAGCCTCCTCAGTCTGTTGGCTGTCAGCTGTGTTCTCCCTGTTTCACACGGCCCAGGATGAGCCCCCGTGGGCGGTCTGCTCTTTTCAAACGCAGGTTTTCCCTTCATCGCTCAGGCACGACTGACAGAAACATTTTACAAGTGTCTCCGCGGGTTAACTCGTCTTAAGTTTCAGTCGCACACCAAGGCCTGCCCTGGGGACGACGTTATATGTTTAAGATCTCTTTTCGAGTTCCTCTGATAGATTTTGACATGCGTGTAGAAGCTTAAGACTGTACTCGCAGTCGTGCTGTGCTCCAGTATAGTGGTTTCCACAGGCGTCTCTGTTCAGGCCTGAAAAGCTCTGTGTTCACCGGCCAGCCAGCGTCGGCCAAGCGGCTTGGTCACACTTAATCAATTTAGCGTCCGCTAGTGCCCGAGCAGGGGGGAAAAAAGACATCCAGGCTGGGCATTGTGAAACTCTCATCTCCTTAAGAACCAAAGACCGAGCCAAGTTTGATTGGTCCAGCAGCATTCCTGCCTGAGACAAAATCCAGGGGTATTGTGGTGGGATATTAATTAATTAATCATGTAATTAAATAAATGCGATTATGGATCTCGGAAAACTTCGAAAATGGAAACTATTCTTATTGTTTCTCCGAGATGGATTGCGAAACGAGTTTTGAAACGGTTGCCTGGCACATTGGCTTAGCTCTACACTCAGCTGTAGCCGATGTACGAAAGGATATGAAACGCTAACTGTGTGGTGTTGCTTTGTTTGTTTGGTCCTGCAAATTATTATATTTTATTATAAAATTATATATTATATTTATTTGTTTTATCCTAAACTGTTGTGTTTTACTGCATATTTTCAGTTTAAGTACATTGAGAGCAACTAAACCCAGAAAAAGTTCCTTGTATATGAAAATATACTTGGCCAATAAACATTCTGATTCTGATTCTGATTCTGATTCTGTCCCGTCTTGCAGATTTACAAGTTCTACGCCCTCTTCACCAGTCTGCCTCAGATCGCCTGCCTGGCCTTCCTCAGTTTCCAGTATCCTCTGCTCCTCTTCAAGGGCCTGAGGGGCACTGAAGAGAATAACACCTCTGAGGTGAGCTACAGAACTATCAGAACTTATAAAACAATTGGGTTCTATCGAGTAATTTAGCTGTTTCTGATTGGACGAGAGACGTTCCATGAGTTGGAATATCCCAGGACATCCTAACTCTTTCACTTTCACAGCTACTAATAATCACTCTGCGATGAAACAGTCTATAGCGCGTTGCCATTCTATAGTACGAGTGCGAGTGGGGTAGGTAAGGGATATTCCCACGGGTGTTGTTACGAGAGACGTTCCATGAGGGGCTGTGAAGAGAATAACACCTCTGAGGTGAGCATGGCGGGGGTGGGGTGGGCATGGTGGGGGTGGGGTGGGCATGGTGGGGGTGGGGTGGTGGGGGTGGGGTGAGCATGGCGGGGGTGGGGTGGGCATGGGCGGGGTGGGGTGTCACAGAAGGGCCGGTCATCTTTCATGCCAGGCGAGAGATCAGAAACTTCATCCCCTCTTTGGCAGAGATGTCGATTTTCTAACAGGGGGCATTGAAGTTTGTTTAACGAGTTGAGCAGCATAAAATGTCCAGTTCAATGTCGTTTAAGACCATTTAAGACATTAATGAAACAACTACAGTAGTAACTGCATACTGAAACATCTAGACCAGTGTTTCAAAACTTTTTACAGGCCTGTACCCCTTCAGACATTCCACCAGCTACAGACATTCAACCCCCCCCCCCCCTGCATTTATATATATATATATATATATATTTGTTTGGGGGTACCCCAGTTTGGGAAAATATAATTGGCTGACTCTGAAAAAGAGATAATATGCTGGTTTTGAAGAAGACCTTTTATGCTATTCGTTTTTTTTTTCCTTTCCTTTAGTGTTTTTGTAAAGCTTTTTGTGCATGTACTGTAAATAGTCTGCAAAGTTAGAAAGCCCAAAGCACACGCCAGTGGGATTAACTCTTTCCCACAAAAACGTATTATCCCAGCTGCCTTAAACGTCGGAATTCTAGCCCTTTGCCTTACAAGATGACGCAATCTCGTAACACAAGACTTATTTCCCTACCTAGCTGACCAATCAGAGCACCCTGGGCTTCTCGGGTTGGGGGCCACAGCAGATCTTAAAGAGCAGTTCAGACAGAGGGTGAATAGCGATGTACAATATGAGGAAAATTATGAAATAATGTGTTTTTGGAACATTGAAACTCTAAACCATTTCTAGTAAATGCCAAAAAAGGAATTATGAACATTGAAAATCCTTAAGACTTGGATTAAGCGTCATAGTAGTGTAAACAAAGGCATTAGGCACGCCACACACATCCTTCTCTTTTCCCTGACACACACACACACACACCCACACACACACACACACACACACACACACACACACACACACACACACTCACACTCGCATAAGAACGTGACGTCCGCGCTCATGAACAGGCTTAGCGGCTAACCCTAGCGGCTAACGGGTTTAGCATGTAAACCCAGCTCACGCGAGAGAGAGGAAAGGGTTAGCTGCGGTCTGGCATACCAGAGAACTTAGTATTTTAATCAGCTTTAAAGTGACTGGTCTGTGCGGTTATGCCACCGATAAGATTAAGACCAGATTCTGTGGTGTTGTTGTTGCCTTGAGAGGAAGAGAAAGCACAATACTGGGTTTCTTCTCCAATAATCCCAAGAAAGGTTAGGATGATTGCGTAATAGAGAAGACACACCCCTCACTTGGTCCTCTTGCTGATTGGAAACCTAAAATGATAGTAAATAAATAGCATAATTAAATCATATTTTCAATGTCATAAATTTTGCCGCAAAAGAGACATTTTAAATCTTTAAGAAATGTAAAGCTTTACATTTTAAAGCTGCAGTAAAGCACTTTTGGGTTAAAACTAGCGAGCTAATTATCTAAAAAGGCATGCAAGCACCTTGCAAAGACTAACATCAGCACCGACAAAAGCTTTCTAGAATAAGTAGAAGGTAACTGGTGTCTTTTGGCAATAAAGTCGGCAATGTGGTGTTGTGGAAGCTTTTCTTACATTTCCGCATAGTGCATAGCCTGGGCGGCTAGCAGGACTGACATGGCTAACAGGAACGATAGGCATTGCTTATTTGTCTTTCACATTACCATAAAACTAATTTGATATTTATAACAAAACTAGTTGCCATTAACACATGCCTCCAAAGGTAACAAATGGAAAACATTGTTGCAGAATGAAGCTTTAATACACCAGTGCATACTATGTATAACCCATCACATGGACCCCCCTGTCGCACCCTCTCAAAGGGAACACATTGTTGCATAATGTTGCTTTAATACACCAGTGCATACTATATATAACCCATCACATGGCCCCCTCCTGTTGCCCCCTCTCTCAGGACCTCATGAGCAGCTACTACAAGGACTACGTCAAGAAGATCCTGAAGAAGAAGAAGCCGTCCAAAACAAGGTCAGCTACTGTTGCTACTGGCAACTAATCAAATGTGCGATGTCCCTCCTCCTCCCCCATGACTGGCATAGGTGTTTCCCCCAAAGAGGAAAGTGTCTCCCATGTAAATGTTTCAGTAAATGAGCCTATAAATAGACCTTGGCATGCACACGGGAGACGCGTGTGTGCGTGTGCGTGTGCGTGTGTCTGTGTCTGTGTCTGTGTCTGTGTCTGTGTGTCTGTGTGTGTGTGTGTGTGTGTGTGTGTGTGTGTGTGTGTGTGTGTGTGACGCTGCGGTGGATCTGTCTAAATGTCATGGAAATTAAACCCCATGGAGATGACATCCTGAGGCCTTATCAGGAGTGTTTCTGACTCCTGACCTAAGGTGGAAAAGTGCAGACTAATTTGACATGTAGGCTCCTGTCGTTGTGGAGTGGCTCCTCCCACTTCTGTGGGCTTTCCATGACTGATGCCTCTCGGTCCAGACCAATCCTCCACTTCCTGCCCACTTATGCAAACGACAGGAAGTGATGATGAAGCCCAGGGTTGTGATTTAAAGGCCACACCCACGCTGAGCATTTGCCAGGCAGCACATGAGTGACAGGGCCCTCCTCATAGATAGCAGATCACACACACACACACACACACACACACACGTGAATGACAGGGCCCTCCTCATAGATAGCAGATCACACACACACACACACACACACACACACACACACACACACACACACACGTGAATGACAGGGCCCTCCTCATAGATAGCAGAGATGCAAATGATCAGCTGATTTTGGAAGGCCAAGGATGATGACTCAAGAGGAAGTTGTTCGTTCCCTATGGAAAACCATCTATTCCATATCTTTGTGTATACGGTATGAGCATGTGCATGTGTGTGTGTGTTTAGGCATGTGCACATGCATACAGTATGCAAGTGTGTGTGTGTGTGTGTGTGTGTGTGTGTGTGTGCGTGTGTGTCTGTGCGTGTGTGTGTGTGTGTGTGTGTGTGTGTGTGTGTGTGTGTGTGTGTGTGTCTGTTTTCTGATAGCTGTCTGTTTACTCATCTCTATCTCCAGCGCCTCTAAACCCAATTTGTTTGAGAGGCTCACTGACGCTATCAAGTCCTACATCTATACACCAGAAGATGGTAAGTATAGTTTGTATATCGAGTATACAGTACCAGTCAAAAGTTTGGACACATCTTTCATTTTTTAGAGAAATGTTTTCTTTACTTGTATTATTTTCGACATGGTAGATAACACTTTTTTTGTTTAGTACATCATTCCATATGTGTTCTTTCGTAGTTTAAATGTCTTCAGTATTAATCTACAATGTAGAAAATAATAAAAGTAAAGAAAACATTTCTCCAAAAAATTAAAGGTGGGTCCAAACTTTTGACTGGTACTGTATAACAAATTAGTATCATGATTTGAATTCTTAAATCCATTTTTTTTTTATTTGAGCCAAACATTTTCTGTTGCTAATTTTATTTTCATTCTCCCATACCAGTCTTCAGGTTTCCATTAAAACTAGCCATTTCTGTTGTGGTGGCGTTCATTTCACTTTACCAGGTACTTCACGCTACGTCATGCTAACGCTATGTTCATACAGTCCCTTGATTCTGAATGGAAAGATTAATTCAAACAAGTGCTTTTAAAAAAATGCATAATGCAATATGCAGTATAGTTGCTTCATCATTTTATGTAATGTTGCATTGTCAATGAAAAAAACTTTCTGCTTACTGATGTTATGTCTGCCTAGTGCCTATCACAAACTCTTCTATGTTTCAGACACCTTTGTGGCATTTTTGTATCTAGGTGTGTTTTGTACTTTTGTATTTTGTAAGATGGTTTCTCCATTTGTGTCTTCAGCTAAGCGCCTCTGTTGTCTCTGTCTCTGTCCTCCCTCTCTCTCTCTCCCCCTCTCTCCCACTCTATCTTTCTCCCTCTCTCGCCCTGTCTTTCTCCCTGTCTCTGTTCTCCCTCCCTCTCTCCCTCTCTCTCTCTCTCTCACTGTCTCTCTCCCTCCCTCTCTCTCCCTATCTCTGTCCTCCCTCTCTCTCTCTACCCCTCTCTCTCCCTGTCTCTCTCCCTCCCTCTCTCTCCCTGTCTCTGTCCTCCCTCTCTCTTTCTCTACCCCTCTCTCTCCCCGTCTCTCTCCCTGTCTCTATCCCTCTCTCTCTCTCCCCCTCTCTCTCTCTATCTCTCTCTCTCTCTCCCTCCCTCTCTCTCCCTCTCTCCTCCTCTCTCCTCTCCTCCTCTCTCTCTCTCCCTCTCTCTCTCTCTCTCTCTCTCCTCTCTCTCTCCCTGTCCCCCACAGATGGCTGTCCTGCTGGTCAGCGGTGTGGTCCCCACCCTGCAGATCGCTCGTGGAGGGGTGGACGAGGACATCGCCTTCCTCCTCGCTGGCTTCAAAATCCACCTGTCCGACGACCGGGCAGAGGTGGTCAAGATAGTGGTCTACTACATGTGGTGTTTCGAGGGTGAGTGTGTGTGTGTGTGTGTGTGTGTGTGTGTGTGTGTGTGTGCGTGTGTGTGTGTGTGTGAGTGATGTGGTCTACTACATGAGGTGTTTCGAGGGTGAGTGATGTGATCTACTACATGTGATGTGTGAGTGATGTGATCTACTTCATGTGATGTGTGTGTGATGTGATCTACTTCATGTGGTGTGTGTGTGATGTGATCTACTTCATGTGGTGTGTGAGTGATGTGATCTACTACATGTGATGTGTGAGTGATGTGATCTGTGTGAGTGATGTGTGTGGAGGGTGAGTGAGCAGGTCAAATAAGTCATATTTTATGAATCAGTGTTATAAATGTATTCAATTATACACTGCGCTATGGTGTATGGAATGTTAATAGCCCCACTTAAGGGCTGCCCATGGCCCATAGTTTCAATAGCAAGACAAGGCAATGAATTGGTAGAGGGCCAATCCACATTAGTTAAGCATCAGACAATCCACCGATCTTAACTCCATATTCATCTGATGCATGACTCCCAGTGTATGACTCACACACACACACACACACACTCATCAGTGTTATTATGACACCGTGACCAACGTCAGAGCTGATTAATTGTGTTTTAAGTCGGTCCACTAAAATAGCCGAGAAAACAAAAGTGAGACTGTTGAGGTCGAGAAGCAAAATCCCCCCAATCAGGTTTCACCACCAAATTCCTGAACGCCTTCACGCATGGGCGCCTCCTCCTAGCAGCAGTCCGCTTTCATTAACAAACAGGAGCACAGTAAACCTCCTTCAGACACACACACACACACACACACACACACACACACACACACACACACACTCACACACACTCACACTCACACTCACACTCACACACTCACACAGTAAACCTCCTTCAGACACACACACACACACACACACACACACACACACACTCACACTCACACACTCACACAGTAAACCTCCTTCAGACACACACACACACACACACTCACACACACACACACACACACACTCACACTCACACTCACACACTCACACAGTAAACCTCCTTCAGACACACGCACACACACACACACACACACACACACACACACACACACACACTCACACTCACACACTCACACAGTAAACCTCCTTCAGACACACACACACACACACACACACACACACACACACACACACACACACACACAGGAGCACAGTAAACCTCCTTCTGCCTGTCTTGCCACATTGATTTAAATTCACTTGTGCAAATCAAGCCCGGTTCGACGCCACAGGGCGAGGAGCAGAAATGCTGGCGTCAGCAAACCCGGAGCGCTGAGCTGTATCCCTGTATCCCGGCTCTCTCCTTCACCGGGCTGACGGAGCTCACAGTGTGAAGTGCTGAGTAGGCTGGGAGACTGTCTGCTTCCCAAACACTATCGGCTGATTGGCTCTTATGATTGTTCCTTCTTTTCTCTCTCTCCGTCTCTCTCTCCCTCCTTCTCTCCCTCTCTCTCTCTCCCTCTCTCTTCCACTCTCTCACTCTCTTTCCCTCCCTCTCTCTCTCCCACTCTCTCTCCCTCCCTATCTCTCTCTCCCTCTCTCTCTCTCCCTCCCACCCTCTCTCCCCTCCCTCTCCCTCTACCTCCCTCTCCCTCTCTCCCTCTCTCTCTCTCTCCCTCCCTCTCCCTCTCCCTCTCTCTCCCTCTCTAACTCCCTTTCTCTCCTCCTCTCTCTCTCCCTCTCTCCCTCGCTCTCTCTCTCTCTCTCTCTCCTCCAGTGTGCTACATCTCCGCCATCACCCTGTCCTGCCTGGTGAACCTGGCCATGCTGATGAGGTCAATGGTACTGCACAGGTAAGACACAATAACAAGAGAGAGGACAAAACAACTAGCTAATAATTTATCTGCAAGCACAGCATCAGCTTCACAAATATGTAGGAAGAGGATGTTTCTCTTGTGGTTGGTGCAGCAGTCAGTCTCTATCCCTGTAAAGTGCAGTAACGAAGTACGTGGAACACACCCCTGACTCAGCTGTGCAGATCAGAACCACACGCATCTCCAGCTCTAGCCATATATATACTGTTTGGGGCGACAGTGGAACAAGAGGTAGGCGAGTCGTTTAGTAACCGGAAGGTTGCCAGTTCGATTCCCAACTCCTCCTTACCAAGTGTGTAAGTGTCCTTGAGTAAGACACTGAACCCCTATCTGCTCCTGATGTATAAATGCAACATTCCTTGTAAGTCGCTATGGATAAAAGCGTCTGCAAAATGACTAAATGTATATGTTTAAGACTCCTCCTAGGCTTTTAATGTCAATGAGCTAGGCTGCTAATGCTAACAGGTCTGGCGACCTTTTGCTGTTCTATATGATAATCAGGTTTTTCCTTACCTGCTGTCTGAGATGGTTCTCAATGGCCCACCCCCATTCCCACACTATGATTGGTTGCCTTCACTCACACCTCAGTCTGCTTCCTGACCCCAGGTGTCTGAGCAATACCAGTGTGGTGACCTCTCCTTTGTTAGCAGGATAAGAGATTACGTTGCCATTTGTGAGATTATGCTGACCACATACTTGGTGGTAACAGCAGCTGCATTATCATTCATCTCATGTTCTCACACAGGACATACTGTTATTTCTCACAAACACCTGATTCTAGGATTCTGAATACACTGCAATTATACACACACACACACACACACACACACACGCACACACACACACACACACTCACACACACACACACACACGCACACACACGCACACACACACTCACACACACACACACACACACACACACACACACACACACTCACACATACGCACACTTGCACACACACACATACACACACAGAGAGCTGATATGAAAAGAGTGTTTTAATGACTGACTATTATTACTTAGACAACTATTATTGCAGACAGAACTGCTTCAATTATCTCCCCAAATGAAAATGGGGGTCATTACTGGGGAATAATGGTGTGTCAAATTGCCGTCTAAGTTGAATTGTGAGCGTTTAATTCAACACATTACTCCTCAATTTGCCTCCATCCTGCCTGCACAATACATCTGATATCTTCACTGTGCCCAAAAACCACTTAAAAACCACTCCTTTGTCCTAACTGCATTCACCCCTTTCTGTCTCTCCGTCTCTCCATCCTCCCTGCATCCTCTTCTTTCTCTCTCTTCATCTCTCTGTCCTCCCTGCATTCACTTCTTTCTCTCTCTCCGTCCTCCATGCATTCACCCCTTTCCATCTCTCCGTCCTCCCTGCATTCACTTTTTTCTCTCTCTCCATCTCTCCGTCCTCCCTGTATTCACCCCTTTCCATCTCTCCGTCCTCCCTGCTTTCACCCCTTTCTCTCTCTCCATCTCTCCATCCTCCCTGCATTCACCCCTTTCCATCTCTCCGTCCTCCCTGCATTCACCCCTTTCTCTTTCTCTGTCTCTCCGTTCTCCCTGCATTCTCTCTCTCTCTCTTTCAATTCCAAAAGGCTTTATTGGCATAACTGCATACAATACAACGATGCCAAAGCATGTTTACATAAAATGTACATTCACAATTAATATAAATAAATAATAATAATCAAAAAAACAATAGGTCATAGATAGTAACAATGTGGTATATAAACATATCCTCCCCCTCTCCCTCTCCTCTGCCTCAGGTCTAACCTGCGAGGGCTGTACCGGGGGGACGTCTACACTGTGTACAGCTGCCAGAGGAGCATCAGGCCGTCAAGACCCGCGCTGGTCTGCTGGATGGGCTACACCAGCTACCAGGCCGCGGTCATCTGCCTCAGTGAGTAGTGTGTGTGTGTGTGTGTGTGTGTGTGTGTGTGTGTGTGTGTAGGTGTGTGTGTGTGTGTAATGGGCTACACCAGCTACCAGGCCGCGGTCACCTGCCTCAGTGTGTGTGTGTGTGTGTGTGTGTGTGTGTGTGTGTGTTTGCGTGTGTGGGCTACACCAGCTACCAGGCCGCAGTCATCTGCCTTAGTGAGTAGTGTGTGTGTGTGATGGTGATCGGCAGCACTGCTTGACCAGAGGAGGTTCTCAGGAGGTCCATTTCATCTGGGTGCTAAGCTTTCCTACTCACAGCCGTTCAGTTCTCTCTGTTATACCGTTGGTCACGGGGTTAAAAAAACCTTTGGGTCACAGCACTTGTCTGCTCCACTCATTTTAAATGTTCTATTATTATATATTTATTGATACAATTCTATAAATGACCTAATTTTAAATGTAATATTATTATTTATGTATTGATACAGTGCTATCAATGAGCTCAAACCTTAGCACACCACCCCCAAAATCAGGGGTTCACTGCCCATGGTGGTCCAGTATAAAAAAAAAACATATATACAGTATATGTGCAACTCCACCTGTGCATAATAAACATATAACATCTTATTGCAGATGTGTCTTGGCTGTTGTAAATACCTGAGTGTAGAGAACATGGTTGCCTGATAGTCTGTGGCTGTTTGACAGTTCTTATGGTTGCCTGATAGTCAGTGGCTGTTTGACAGTTCTTATGGTTGCCTGATAGTCGGTGGCTGTTTGACAGTTCTTATGGTTGCCTGATAGTCGGTGGCTGTTTGACAGTTCTTATGGTTGCCTGATAGTCAGTGGCTGTTTGACAGTTCTTATGGTTGCCTGATAGTCAGTGGCTGTTTGACAGTTCTTATGGTTGCCTGATAGTCAGTGGCTGTTTGACAGTTCTTATGGTTGCCTGATAGTCAGTGGCTGTTTGACAGTTCTTATGGTTGCCTGATAGTCAGTGGCTGTTTGACAGTTCTTATGGTTGCCTGATAGTCAGTGGCTGTTTGACAGTTCTTATGGTTGCCTGATAGTCAGTGGCTGTTTGACAGTTCTTATGGTTGCCTGATAGTCTGTGGCTGTTTGACAGTTCTTATGGTTGCCTGATAGTCGGTTGTATGACAGTTGTTAGTGCTGTGCGTGTGTGACTAATGCATCATTGATGTAATATTATTCAATAGTATTCTTCTGCCAGCCTCCATCTCCCTCTCTAATGTTAAACATGACAGCACTGAGTAAATATTAATAAGATGTGTGTGGATGGACTGACAATCTCAGAATAAAGTTTGTGTGTTCGAGTCATGCATTGACAGGCGCACTTTGTATTATAAAAGGATCAATCTGGCGTTTTCTGTAGAAAATAAATCTTCATACTTTGATCTTTTTAGTAGGCAATTCATAATTATCTTAAGTGTCATGTTTTAGCCGACTGGCATAACATTTAGCAGGAATGTCTGAATGTGTTCCTTTGTTTTAAATAAACCCTTTGAGGCGCAAAGAAAAGCCTCTTGCGATTCACTGACCATTGTTGTCAAGGGTGATGAAACATAATGTATGTACGTAATGTATTTGCTGTAAAGCACTTTGAGCTGCATTCTTTTGCATGAAAGGTGCTATATAAATCAAGTTTTTTTTATTATTATTATTATTATTATTATTATTATTATTATAAGGGTGAGTCGTTGCTCGTTCTTCTCCCTGAGTTTAGTATGTTTCTATGCATCCCCACGCGGTCTCTGTGTGTGTGTGTCTACAGACGCGACTGAAGACTCTGGTGTGGTTCGACTGCCTGATGTTTTCTGTGTCTCTGTGCAGGGATGACTCTACAGACTCTGGTGTTCATGATCTTTATGATGTTTGCTGTGTCTCTGTGTGCATACACGACTACAGACTCTGGTGTTCATGATCTTTATGATGTTTGCTGTGTCTCTGTGTGCATACACGACTACAGACTCTGGTGTTCATGATCTTTATGATGTTTGCTGTATCTGTGCGCATACACGACTACAGACTCTGGTGTTCTTGATCTGTCTGACGTTCTCTGTGTCTCTGTGTTCAGGCATGACCATCCAGACTCTGGTGTTCTTCATCTGCCTGCTGTTTGCTGTGTTCCTGGTCATAATCCCCGTTCTCTACGGGCAGAACCTGATGCTCTTCCACGTCATCGCACACATGTGGTGAGTGAAACCTCAGGCAGGGACCATCACACACGTGAGGACTGTCACCGCAGTGATGATGATGAAGATGATGATGATGACAGATTAATATTATGATGGTGATGGTAGAGATGATTATGATGATGATGATGATGATGATGGCAGATTATTATTATTATGATAATGGTGGTGATGGTAGAGACGATTATGATGATGATGATGATGACGATCAAGAGGATGGCAGATTATAATGATGATGCTGGTGGTTGTGGCGATGAGGAGGAAGATGATCATAATGAAGACTAAGATGCCCGATGCACTGCATCCGTCTGTGCCCTTGATGTGCATTTGTCCCATTGCACTCCATGTGAACTGAGTGGTCTTGGCAGCGCATCAACCTCTACTACTCTTGGCAGACAATCTCTGGCTCACATCGTTATCGATCTCATATCCCACAGAAGGGCTCCTCTCCAAGGCTCACGTTACGCCTCTTGTCCTTTTGCCTCTAATAAGCGCCCGAACATGATGCCTCTTGACTTTTTGCTTATGTTACGCCTCCACACATTACGCATCTTGACTTTTTGCTTATGTTAATCCTCCACACGTTATGTCTTGTGCCGTTTTGCTTATGATTAGCCTCCAGACGTTATGTCTTGTGTCGTTTTGCTTATGTCATGCCTCCACACGTTATGTCTTGTGTCGTTTTGCTTAAGTTTAGCCTCAACACGTTATGTCTTGTGTCGTTTTGCTTATGTCATGCCTACCCGTTATGTCTTGTGTCGTTTTGCTTATGTTTAGCCTCCACACGTTATGTCTTGTGTCGTTTTGCTTATGTTTAGCCTCCACACGTTATGTCTTGTGTCGTTTTGCTTATGTTTAGCCTCGACACGTTATGTCTTGTGTCGTTTTGCTTATGTTTAGCCTCGACACGTTATGTCGGGTCGTTTTGCTTACGTTTAGCCTCCACACGTTATGTCTTGTGTCGTTTTGCTTATGTTAATCCTCCACACGTTATGTCTTGTGTCGTTTTGCTTATGTTAAGCCTCCACACGTTATGTCTTGTGTCGTTTTGCTTACGTTTAGCCTCGAAAAGGTTATGTCTTGTGTCGTTTTGCTTACGTTTAGCCTCGAAAAGGTTATGTCTTGTGTCGTTTTGCTTACGTTTAGCCTTGAAAAGGTTATGTCTTGTGTCGTTTTGCTTACGTTTAGCCTCCACACGTTATGTCTTGTGTCGTTTTGCTTACGTTTACCCTCCACACGTGATGTCTTCTGTCGTTTTGCTTACGTTTAGCCTCCACACGTTATGTCTTGTGTCGTTTTGCTTATGTCATGCCTACACGTTATGTCTTGTGTCGTTTTGCTTATAACATGTGGAGGCATGACATGTCTTGTGTCGTTTTGCTTATGACACGTTTTGTCTTGTGTCTTCAGGCCCTTCTGGTTGATGCTCATCCTGGCTGTGCTTGTTCAGCACCTGGCGGCCAGGTTCATGTTTATTAAGAAGGTCTCCGGATCACGAGACCTCCACAACAGGTGAGGTCAAAGTTTGTGACATTGTGACCTTTAATTAATGGCTTAACATTGATGGGTTTTGTAATGCGAACGAGATAACATGGATCCGCTTTTTGAGCAAAAGTCACTTTTGGGGGAAAAAACGTTCTGCTAAATGAACAATTATAACTGTAACTGCATTACTGCAACCTCCGTTTCTCCGCAGGGGGAGTCTGTTCCTGATGACCTACCTTCTCTTCCCCGTCAACGTGCTGCTGGGAGTGCTGCTGGGCATCTGGAGGGTGGTCATCACGGCCCTCTTCAACATCATCCACTTAGGCAGGATGGACATCAGCCTCCTCAACCGCAACGTGGAGGCGTTCGACCCAAGTGAGTCACGGCTCCCCTGCCTAATCTGACTGCAGTTAGTGCCAAGTAGCAGACGGGGGGGGGCACTGTGGCTCAAACAGTAGCCCCGACCACATTCGGGCTTGAAGCTCAAGGAGGTCACGGGTTCGAATCCGACCCCGATGCCATTTCTCCTGTCCACTCCCCACCTCTTCTCCCTCTCATTTCCTGACACAATCTTCGCTGCTCTGTCAATTAAAGGCATAAAAAGCCCAAAAACAAGTCTTAAAAAAAAAAAAAAAAGTAGCAGACAGGGTTTGATTGTGTGGACACGTTTGTCTATTCTTTCCGATCGATTCTTTCAGCGTCTCAGCAATCCAGATGTGCGTTGACCCCTCTCTAAATGGTAAATGCATTTATATAGCGCTTTTCTACTCATAGCGCACTAAAAGCGTTTTAATGCCTCAGACATCTACCCATTGACACACCGATGGTGTAGGTTAATAACCAAGATGGCCACTAGCACATCAGAAGCGTTTAGGGATTCAGTGTCTTGCTCAAGGACACTTCGACAGGGGTCGGGATCAGGATCCATTTAGCCACCTCCCCTTAGCATAATGACTCCTCTACCTCCTGAACCACTTTCACCCCCCTCCACCCTTGTTAACCCCAGTGAGATGCTCACAAAGGCATCGTTTAAAAATGGTTATGATGGTTGTAGTGAGCACTGTTCTTATAGAGGCTAGGTGGTTGGGTATGAGTACTGCTTTGGGAAGTCCTCAAACAATAGCAAATGAAATTGTAAGGCTCTCTATTCAGTGCCTTATTTTATGTTCCCATATCCCAGCCAAGTACCCTTCAAAAATAGAGAATGACATAGTTTACCATGCGTCTGCAAGGGAAAGCCGTGCCTATGTACACACCACGTAAGAGATGCTTAGAGCTGAATGTTGGTCAGGTGATACCAGCCTTGTAAATGACAGGCAGTGATTTCCATACAATTCATGCCAAAGACTGGGGCAAACGAGATGAGATGGGTATCGAGCGCCAGAGCAGACAGGTAACCAGCGCAGACAGAGCCGCCATTACCTCTGATTGCTTTTGATCGCTGTGCGCTAGCAATCTCACTGCAGATTGCTTTCTCACCATCTCTCTGTCTCTCTTTCTCTCTGTCCGTCTCTCCATCTCTCTCCCTCCACCCACCCATCTACCCTCTCCTCTGGTGTTGTGTTCTCTGCAGGTTACCGCTGCTATGCCCATTATTTGAAGATTGCTTCCTCACCATCTCTCTCTCTGTCTCTCTCTTTCTCTGTCTCTCTCTCTCTCTCCATCTCTCCATCTCTCTCCCTCTACCCACCCATCTACCCCTCCCTAATGCCCTCTCCCGTGATGTTGTGTTCTCTAACCCTAGATTGCTTTCTCACCATCTCTCTCTCTCTCTCTCTCTCTCTCTCTCTCTCTGTCTCTCTCTCTCTCTGTCCCTCTCTGTCTTTATCTCTGTCTTTCTTTCTCTCTCTCTCTCTCTCTCTCTCTCTCTCTCTCTCTCTCTCTCTCTCTCTCTCTCTCTCTTCGTCTCTCTCCATCTACCCCTCTGTAACGCCCTCTCCCATGATGTTGTGTTCTCCGCAGGTTACCGCTGCTATGCCCATTATTTGAAGATTGAGGTGAGCCAGTCTCATCCGGTCATGAAGGCATTCTGCGGCCTGCTGCTTCAGACCTACGGCCATGGCGCCGGCCCGCGGACCAGGGATGCTGAGGAAGGTAGGTAGTCACACACACACGCACACGCACGGGCGCGCACACACACACACACACACACACACACACACAGACACACACACAGACACAGACACACACACAGACACAGACACACACACACACACAGACACACACACACAGACACACACACACACACACACAGACACACACACACATACACACGCACACACACGCACACGCACACACACACACACACACACGCGCACACACACACACACACACACACACACACACCTCAAGGTTCCTCTTTGAAACCTTAGGCCCCTTAGAGAGAAGCTTCTGGATGTTTTGCTATTCTTAACCCTGTGTTGAAATATTAATTTCCTATCAGCTCGAAAGCGTGTTTTAACACATACATAAAGCATTGCCACCAAATGGTTCTTTGGAAAAAATGTCCTTCTTTTTGGAAGAATTCTTCTGCACATCGAAACGGTGACCACCAGCTGTCAGGAATCATTTTCATCTAAGGATTAGCGTTAGATTTACTAAAGGGGCCTGATTGACACCCCAGCTGATGAAGAGGCTAAATCAACTGGAGATCTCTGATACCCAGAAAACCCACAAACAGTGATTCAAAATGTACTGTACAGTAAAGTATAGTACAGTCATGTTTGGTCTAAACTGACCCTTGTGATGTGAGTAGTCGTCTGATCATGGATATATTGCAATCGGAAGTACCTGCTTTAGTTGTGTTATTTGAATAGGGTTTTCACTTTAGTTCTGCTTGTGAATCAGCTTCCAGGACACCTCTGCACTATTGGGCTGCAAACAGCCAATCAGAGGGTTACTTGAGCCAAAGGGCGTGGCCTCTAGACACAGGACAATACCATTGGATTGGCTGGTGGAAATGGATAGAAATGAAGATTATGGTATTTAACCTACCATTTGAAGATATTTGGGTGCTAACTCTTTTAGTTTAACTCTTTCTCTCTGACTCACTCTATCACTCACTCTCTCACTAAAGGACACGTTAGAGAGAATTACCAAAATTAGCTCAGTTTGGTTCGTCATCGTCGTGCTTCTCAGTGTCACGAGAGGAACAGACTCGTAGACCCGTAGACTCGCAGACCGTAGGGATGAGCAACGCGTCTCCACCGTAGCTCTCTCTCTCCTTTGTGTCTCTTCCTCCTGTCACGGCTCTGTGATGTGATGTGATGTGCAGCCGGCCTGCCTGCCTGCCTAATGTTTAAAAAATGGATTCATCAGCGGCGCTTGCACGCTGCAGGCAGGCGGACATCTTTCTCCTGATTGAATCTGTCAGTGTAAATCTGGCCACGCTGTGCAATCATTTAACATGGCCTCTCCATCCATTGCCCTCAATCAGACCTGTCGCCTTGGTATCACCCGTTGAGGCCTCAGCACAGACCTTCACTCACGGTGCGCTGGCCAGGGCATGTGGCTCACAAAGATTTGGCCTGTCAACTATACATCTTCATTTTGGATCGCAGGGCAGGAAACAGGATACACAGACAGACAGACAGACAGACAGACAGACAGACAGACAGACAGACAGACAGACAGACAGACAGACAGACAGACAGACAGACAGACAGACAGACAGACAGACAGACAGACAGACAGACAGACAGATAGACACACAGACAGACACACAGACAGACACACAGACAGACACACACACAGACACACACACAGACACACACTCTTACTTTCCTTGCTACATCCTTATTCTCATTTCCGTTTCAAGGAAACAGGACACTGGTAAACTGGCTCCAGGTTAACCCATGCAGCATGTTTCAGCTGGACGGAACAAAGGAACAAAAGAGCTCATAAATGGGGACTAAATGGGGGTCGACACTCATTCATTCTCACACACACACACACACACACACACACACACACACACACACACACACACTCATTCACTGACTCTGGTGTATTGTATCTATGATGTTTCAATTACAGTAACTCCCATACAATAATCTTCTAAAACCCTCAACAGATTGGTGTGTGTGTGTGTGTGTGTGTGTGTGTGTGTGTGTGAGAGAGAGTGTGTGTGTGTGTGTGTGTGTGCACGCTCGTGTGCATGTGTTTGTGATTCTTTATCAGATTAAAAATCCCGTGACCCCCCCCCCCCCCACACACACACACACACACACACACACACACACACACACACACACACACACACCCTACCCCAGTTGCATTTTGATACAAGCCCAGGGTTCCCTTGAGTGGGGGAACAACTGTGGGTTGTTTGGCGGAGATTAGCCGTGGCTTACACAGATGGGCCGAGCTAATTGACTCTTTCATATTCATGCGGCCCATAGGGCTCAGTGTTCCTAGGTGTAATTGTGAGCCCAATATGTTCCAACTGTGTGCATAGGATTATATCAACACCTGCTATTATTGGACTACTGTAAAGCTGTTCATCTACGTTCATCAGGCATGGCAATACAGGGCACTTGGGATCTTTTGTGTTAAAGGGGAACTCTGTCAGTCTAATTCAATACACCTTTTGGTCAAATTTCTCATCAATTTCTCCTTAAATATATGCTAATGTAAACAAAATGCTGTTTCCTCTTACTACAATTGTGTCATTTTATAGTGAATATATTAATTTTATATATATACACAAATAACATATCATCCAAAAGTAACCTTGTAGTTTCATATGTCCTTATGGTGTGTGGGGCTTTTCATTGCCCTCTAACTGAGTACAAATGACATTTCTTGGCAAAGTTAATTTGCTACAAAAGTCATGTTTATAACTTAATGTCAGGGATAGTTGGTTAAAGATATTTGGTTAAGTATACTTCTCATTCGAAATTACATTTCTTAAAGAGAGAGAAGATGGATGCCATTAGTACAGCTGATTTCATTTGGGCTTTTATCGACTTTATCTCCATCTCCATTCCCTCCTGACATGAGACCCGTCCGCTGTGATTGGTCACTAGTCATTAGTCACTCGTCATGTGACGTGGGTGTGTTGCCTCTGCCTCCTCCCAGGTATCCAGCTGGTCCAGCAGAAGAAGAAGCAGATGTAGAGTGATTGGTCACTAGTCATTAGTCACTAGTCATTAGTCACTAGTCATGTGACGTGGGTGTGTTAGTCACTAGTCATGTGACGTGGGTGTGTTGCCTCTTCCTCCTCCCAGGTATCCAGCTGGTCCATTGATCGAGTTATTAGTCATTAGTCACTAGTGCTGATGTGTGTGTGTGTGTGTGTCTCCTCAGGTATCCAGCTGGTCCAGCAGGAGAAGAAACAGAATAAGGTGTCGAGTGCGCGGCGTGCCCGCGGCCACTGGCAGCTGATGTACACCCTGGTGAACAACCCGTCCCTGGTGGCGTCACGCAAGCACTTCCAGCGCCAGAGCTCCGAGAGCTTCCTCAACGGCGCGCTCAACCTCAGCCGCGCAGGGAAAGATGGGAGCAGGAAGGAAGGCAGCGTCAGAGAGGCCAGCAAAGAGGCGGAGAGCGCCAGCTCTTAACTGACCAGCCCTGACCATGACCCCATGACCCCACGAACCCACGCCCTAACCATGACCCCACTCCCAGCCTGATACTGCACTCCGAACCTCAAGGCTCTCTTCGTCACTCACACACTTGTGCCTACCATGAACCCCCCCCCCCCCCCCCAAGGCCTCTCCGTCCCACACACACGTGTGCCTACTGTGCCCCCCCTCTCCCTTCGTCCCTCACACACGTGTGCCTAGCATGACCCCCCCCCCCTCCCCCCCCAAGGCCTCTTCGTCCCTCACACACGTGTGCCTACCTTGACTCCCCCCCCCCCCCTCCCAAGGCCTCTTCGTCCCTCACACACGTGTGCCTACCTTGACCCCCCCCCCCTCCCAAGGCCTATTAGTCCCTCACACACGTGTGCCTACCTTGACCCCCCCCCTCCCTTCGTCCCTCACACACGTGTGCCTAGCATGACCCCCCCCCCCCCCCCAAGGCCCCTCACACACGTGTGCCTACCTTGACCCCCCCCCCCCCTCCCAAGGCCTCTTCGTCCCTCACACACGTGTGCCTACCTTGACCCCCCCCCCTCCCAAGACCTCTTCGTCCCTCACACACGTGTGCCTAGCATGCCCCCCCCCAAGGCCTCTTCGTCCCTAACACACGTGTGCCTACCATGAACCCACCCCCCCCTCCCAAGGCCTATTAGTCCCTTACACACGTGTGCCTACCATGACCCCCCCCCCCCCTCCCAAGGCCTCTTCGCCCCTCACACACGTGTGCCTACAGTGAACCCCCCCCCCCCTCCCAAGGCCTCTTCGTCCCTCACACACTTGTGCCTACCTTGACCCCCCCCCCCCCCCTCCCCTCCCAAGGCCTTTTCGCCCCTCACACACGTGGTCCTACCTTGACCCCCCCCTGACCCCCCCAGGCCATATTAAAGATGCTAGTATTACCTGACTGCTACTGTAGAGCTGAACTGGCATTGTTGAGCTCCAGAGGCTGTGCACTCAGCACAAGGCTTCAGGGCAAACTCCATTCAGTCATAACGGGGTACGGGGAGGGAAGTTCAATCCAGCTATTTAACAGCTACGTCCATAAGACATTTAGCCGCTAAATGTCTTGATTTTAACAGCCTTTCTAGAATGCAGCCAGTGATCTGTTGGTCTATATGTATGAGTGAATGTATGTATAAATGGCTGTATGGCCTGTATGGTCCTTGTGCGCGCGTGTGTGTGTGTGTGTGTGTGTGTGTGTGTGTGTGTGTGATAGAGGCTCTTATGTTCAGAAATACACAACTCATCTATCAGAGAATCAGCGTGGCACTGTCTTCTTCTCTAACCATTTATGAAAGGTTAGAATATTTATGAATGTACAAAGTGTTCTATTTTGACGATTTAGCTCATGTTAATTTGAAGTGCCTATAATTGTACACAGATGAAAAGAATAATAATATAGTTAAATATTGACAGGTTCAACTATTTATTTCCAAAGTGGCTTGGCCTGTGTGTTTTGTTGGTCATCTATATTTGTCATGTGAAACATGTCCAGAACTTTTTTTTTCCTAATTTCAAACTGTGAAATTGTATTTCAACACTGGACCCCTCCGCTCTCATCACCCCCGCTGGCTCCTCCATTTTGATATCACCTCCGTCGCTGTTGCTGCTCTTTGTTTTTCAGATCTGTCTCACGTTGCCTTTGATGAAATCTAAAGAATGTATTTGTGATTAAAAAAAAAAGTGTGAACAATAAAACTTCTGATGCGTCTTCATTTCAGTCAAAATCGTTCACATGTTTATTCTCATTTTGAGAGAGAAAATGACACAATCCTCCGCTCCGCGGGGGGTTATGTGTGTAGGCCCTAGGAGAAATTGCCAGGGAAAATATTCTCCACCTCCTGAAAAGCGTAATTTACTATTTCCATGTTAGACCCTAGCCTCTTCTATTCAGCTATGGAAAGACGAGCCGTTATTTCCGTTAAAAATAGTTTACATTGCTCAACGTGTTGCATAGTCTAAATTGATAGTCCACGATAGCGCAGTTTTCTGCACAGCATGCATTCAATTTATATATATATATATATATATATATATATATTTTAAATAATCGTGTTCGGTGTAAATATTATTTGCTGATATAAATCCATTCAAAGTTCGCAGAGCTTTTCATTCGATCGAACTTGTCCGGGCGCTCTTTGGGTTCATTTCAACGAGGTCGACGGTCCTGCCATTTTGTAGGCCTTACGGATTTTAAGTTTTTGTTTTTATAAATATAGAAATTGAACATATCCCATGTAGTCTATATATATATAAGATGTAATCTAACTATATATTAGTGTAGTTTTAAATTATGTCACAAACTGTTTGTTCTGCTGATCAAGAATGACCAGCATCTTCCGCAGTAGCCCAGATGCGCGAGAGAACAAAGGCAAAGAACTCGCGCTGTTGAATCCATGTTAGACGGCATCTCGCGCCTCTTTTCTTTTGACAGAAAAGTAACATTTCAACACATTTCTTCCAGTTGTTTTTAAAACATACACAGTGTATTTGAGGTGCAAGAAAATCAATATTTGTCTTTTCTGATTTTTTTTTTTTTTTTTTACAAATTGGGTATCATGTGAGATAACAACCTATTGTAATTTCATTTGAATTGTAAAACAGTGAAAACAAAAGCATGTTTAATCGGATCCACGGCAGTAATTTCCCACTAAATTCCAAATGTTCCTCGTTGTCTGATAAGGATCATTTAGACGGCAGTTCCAAAAAGACAGTCTGGCCTAACCAAGTTATAGTGACTGTAGCGAAATAGAAATATAAAGACATAATGAAGCTTTTCGGTGTTTCATGTCTTTTTCCACAGTTCAACAGCATCGAACATTTCCCGCAGATCTTTCATAAACCAGCCAACGCCCTCACATCATTAGGATTACAGAGTAGCCACTATTTCCAGTGGTCTGTATTACGAAAGAATATGTTTAAACTATCAAGTGCTTGGCTTTCAACGCTTTCATTTCTTCTTGATTTGAAGATGATTAAATTAAAGAGATAAAAAGTTAAATTACAGAGATAAAAAGTCTACAGACTGGATTTGGAACTAAACATCTATTTGAATAAAAACGAACATCGTTTTCTTTTCTTTTTTCTTAACTTTTATTAAGGTCACGTACATAAAATCATATCAAAATCTGAAAAGTCTGGGGATTTTTACAACATCGTTAGACAATTGGTCACAAAAACAAGTCACTATGCGTCAATTTACAGAACACTCGAAACCTGCAGGCGCTCATCGTCGCTATAGGTGATAGTAGAAATCGACTATTTATAATCATATAAAAAGAGAAATCTTTTGAATTTGATGGGCTTACATCACATATCAACATTTAGGATATCTATCGTCCTATTTTCTAATGAAACACACATTAAAATACTTCTGTGTGACATGCCACGAACAAGTATCTCGAAAAAGAGAGAAGGACACGGTCGGAATCAATCCACAGAGGTGAGAGGATAGCACCCGTTCGGCATAGAGGTTAAAGTCACACATTTTAGAGTCTCACATTACATTTAACAAAGTCAGTTTGAAATTGGCTTGGATTCCCTTTTTTCCAAGCTCTGTACATGCCGTGACAACAGGTTAAGTGAAATTCACCTTAGGTCTCTCGAACAACAATGGAACGAACAGTCAGTGCATGGACCCGTTCAATGTGCTGCCGCTGTCCAGCAATCGAACCTGCTGAAAACGGTCACTAGAATGTCACAAATGAAACGCTTGCCTACGCCCTTCATAAAAGACTTTCCGTTTACTATCAGTCGAAAATGTAAACACTGATGACTACAAAGTTTTATTTGATTGGCTTTTTTTCTATAAAGTAGCCCAGTATTTTCGTTGGTTGAAATGTACATTTTCCTTCTCTCAGAAAAGACGGGTGATCCGTTCGCCCTATCCTTCACTGCTCAGCCTTAGTTTCGTAAACCTCCCTTCCATATGAAAAATCATATACATCGATTGACACTGTACTGAGGTAAAATAGGCAACCCACCTTTATCAGGGCGATTACATGTGAAATGATCGGTAGATTATCTGGTTGATAACATGATTAAAAGTTACTATTTTACAAGATCTTTCACCATCACCGAGAAATGAACTCAGCGACCGGGCTGCTTGTAATTGCCGTTGATTTCCTCTGAGATATTCACAGCCTCAGCACCTAGGGGCAGCCTATCACTGTATTCAGAGCCATTTTCGAATTCTTCCTGTGTTTTGGACTGCGACTCGGGAATGGACTCGGTTACTACGCTGCCCTCCACCTCGCCCTCCCCGTCCTCCTCATCTCCCTCGGCGTCGCCCTCGATATCGCCCAGCTCACTCGGGTTGAAATTTTTATCCGACTCCACGAAAGACGCCCTCGGGTTAAAGTCAGTCGCTATGTGCTTCTCCATCTGATCGGGATTCTGGGCTTTCATTATCAACTTGTAGGTCTTGCCCTGGTACTTGTACAACAGATGGCAACAGGTGGCCCCAAGCAGGGGCACCGTGGCCAAAGCCAGCAGGAAAATACTGACCACCACAATGATGAGCAGTGAGGGGATCTTCTTTCTGGTGGTAAACACAACCTGGACCTGGCAGTCCTGGCCCCCATAGGTGAGACAGAGTGTATAATTTGTGCCTGGCTTTAAGTCATGAAAACGATAGGCGTTGACCCCGTCCTCGATTTTAGACCACTGAACCACGGAGTGACCGTTGCCGGTGCTCACACAGAGGTATAGCATGTCCAGGGGGGATTTTTTGGTGATAGTTTGGTACAGGCTGAATGGCTCCTTCTCCACCGTCTGGAGGTCTTGTGTGCGGCTGATCTCGAGGTTAGACTTGCTGTTGGCCATCTGGAGGGGGTTCAGCTGGACCTTGGCCTCCGTCTCGGACACCTCCAGGGCGATCACCCCGAAATCAAAAGTGTACTGCTTGAGCTCGTCCAGGCTCAGGTTGAAGGCGTGGTTGGAGATGTACTGTGTGCCGTCGTTTATGCCGCACTTGCTGGCGAAAGGCAAATCTTTTGTGTCCTCTCCCATCTTCTCGGAGTCGGCAGCCGAGGCTGACCCGGTCGGCACCGTTTTGGGCTTTTCGCCGGACTTGATCACGTTGATCACGTTGTTTGTAGAGCTCTTAACGCCAGGCTTGCTGGCAGGATCACGCACCTTGCCAGCAGTTGTGTCCAGCATGGATTTGATGGCGTGTTTTGGGGTGCTGGCCATCACCACTTTGACTGTGTTCTCTGCTGTGCCCAGCTCACTGGAGGCAGAGCAGCTGTAGTTGCCATCTTCCTTTTTGCTTATGCCTGGGATGAGCAGGGTGCCATTTTGATACACCAGGAAACGTGTGTTGGTCTTGTCGTCGTTGATCGGAACCTCTGCGTTTTCGACAAAAGTGGGCAACGCGAATGTGAAGCGCTGTTGCCCGTTGTTCACCACGTCCCACTTGACCTCCGGTTTGGGGCTCCCTTGAGCCACACAGTTCAAGGTGACCATGGTCCCCTCATACAGCTCAGAGCTCTCAATGTTGGGCTGATAGGTGACCGTGACAGTGGGGGCCTGGCATTCCATTTTGGGCATTTTCACCACAGACACCCCCTTCAGGTGTGCGGGCAGTTCACACGCTATATTCTCTGGCTCTGGCACGGAGATTTTCGTGTCCCGAATCCAGTCCCTGAGCCACTCTAGGCTGCAGGAGCATGTGAAGGGGTTGTTGTAAATCTGGAGGTGAGACAGACTGAGGGACTCGAAAGTGCCACGCGTAACGGTGGTGAACTTGTTGTTGTTGATGCGGAGTGAGCGCAGCTCTTTGAGGTTGAGGAAGGCATCCTTTGGCAGGTACATCATCTCGTTGTTGTTCATTTTCAGGAGCTGCAGTGCAGTGCAGCTGGCCAGGTCTTCCCAGGGGAAGCTGGTGATTTTGTTATGGCTGATGTCCAAGTTCCTCAGGTTGACCAGTGGAGCCAGAGTGTCCACCTCCACGGTGACAATGGCGTTGTGGCCGAGCCACAGAGAGGTAATCATGGTGACGTTGACAAAGCTCTTGGCCTTCAGCACCTCGATCCGGTTTGCCGACAGGCTGAGGGTCGTCACGTTGGCCGGCAGGCCAGCGGGCACGAGGAGGAGGTCTTTGGAAGCGCAGTCCGCGAGTTGAACGTTATATTTATCCATGCAGTTACAAGTCTCGGGGCATCCCTGCGCGGTGCCAATCGCCACAGTCCACAAGCCAAGAAGTAGCAGGTAGCTGGAGTCCATCTTTAGAGCCTGCAAAGAAAGCACTGGTTAGTACTGCGATGCCCAGTCTGAGCCTGTTTCAGCATTTTCATTTCCTTATGGTAAAACGTCTTTTCCACCTTGGAATACAAATAATAAACTTCCTGATCAAAACCGTAAAGGCTCTGACATTTTCTTGCCCTAGAAACTCACTAGACGTATTATGCCATCTGAAATGTGGGGCAGTGTGTGAGTTCTGTTCTGGAAGGACCGAGAGCTAAAGATCGCGCCGATTCACTCACAGACCAACTAAAGCGCACCGTTTTACAGCGTTTGCGTCGAGTAATGCCTGCACCAACCAACCTGAAGAAGTAGCCCTTTTTTCTCTGAGTGAGTGAAATTGATTTTGTTTATGAACATCTACAACAACCTAATCCCACAATACAGAAATATGCAGACTAATTATTAACTACTAAGTTTACGGATCCATTTTAAGACTGTAAAACAACGATGTGGAAGCGGACCTCCGGGAGACCTCTGTCCGTGGTGCTGAAACGCCTCTGTTTAAATCACGCAACTTGTCGATTTTTAGAAACATTTACCCACATAATGATAACTAAAAGGTCATTCCACAGTTACAGAGCTTAAACAAATGATGAAGGATTCAACTCACTTAGAACTGCATCTACCGCTGCGCATCGCATGGAAAGTCAAACACGAGACTGAATAAGTTCAAGAATTCTTAATTCTTTTTTCTCTCTCATACATTCGTGCATCTCACCAAAATAATGTCCCTGGGTAGACTATAGTTTCACATCTTGCCTATTCAAAAATGGTCTTACCTGTTCATGGATTTTCCAAGTCCTTTAATGAAATATGGTTTGTAAGGAAACGCAGTTGTGTTTAATGGAAATAGATATTAGAGGTTCAATGCAGGAATATTCTCGTATATATTCGATCCTCTTGCATGACTTTGGAAGACGGTGATGATGTTGGTAAAAGACAGCCGAGGAGACATTTTTGTCTCAGTGTGATATTGAACAATCCCGAGGCGGTTTTCTCTGTGCGGTTGAGTTTGAGTGGGATTCATTGCGCGTTCCCGCTTTCGTAGAGGAAGGGGAGGGCTTGTGAACGCGCTGCCTCTCCCTTCTCTCTCATATTAAAGCTACAGGGTCTTTGCCATCCCAAAGGGATATTTATAATTTAGACACTGATGTTTAATTCATCTCGCTTCCTAAAGATCACCCCTGACCTCATTCTATGGTGAAGATCAACCCGATCTAAACAACAGATGTTATTAAAAATAGGCTTTTATTTACACGATTTCGAAGGCATAAGTAATTCTAGCAATCAGAGAACTGTGGTGGAAAAAACAACAACTCATGCCAGTCTTTTTTTTTTTAAATAATTTTCTTAAACAATTTCTAAGTGGAGAAATTGGTAAGATTTTGTTCTATGATGTTGCCTCACGAAAAATAATTGTCCACTATTACCACTTTGTGGCGATTGGGAATTAGCTATTTTAGTTGGTTGGAACCCATTAATGTGTTTGAAGTAGGTGTAAAAAAAAAAAAAAAAAAAAGCCTTAATAACGTTGTTCAGTGGCCAGGTGAAATTGTTTACTTTTTACAGATGTCATCAGCCACAACACTAAGTAAAGCACAATAATAATTTGACTCCTTACCGTTATTTAACGGGATGGAAAGACTAGCCTACCATAAATAAACACATGTCATACGCATACACAGTTAACAGTGGTGCAACCGTGTGATTGTAAGTCCAAGGATGTAAACAATTGACCCCAAATACCGAAAAAACACAGACACTAATGGTGAAAACAGGTCATATGTAGAACTGACTGCCTTGCTACCGTCCTCTCCAAAGCTTTGACTTCCACTCTGTTTCCAAACGTTGGACCTACATGTAATTATAAACGAAAGGCAACAATATCACGTCGTGTCAGTGTTTCCGTACATTTCTAAAACATTTGCGTTGGCGTTACTGTGTGTTTAGAAGGCACAGTCTGTAAGGAATTCAGTTCCGCTGAGTAACTTTCGCAGACAAATACTTTGTGTTGACATCCCATAGCATTTCTTGCCGCTGGTTTATAGCTAAAAGCTGCCACCTGCTGACGAACCTTGCATCCTACATGTTGCAGAAATTCAAGTCTGGTTACTTCAATTCTAGTTCACTCAAATTGTTAAATATATAGTCAAATCAAATATCTGTTGATTGGTAGATCTCTTATCGTTAGTAGATTTTTAATATTCAAAATGTTGTGTTCATTCATTCCTTTAATTTCAGAGGGCCACATTACTATCTTGCTTTATTTTATATGATTTGATTAAAATCTTTGGTTCTTATGTAGGAGGAAACCACAATGCATTGGTTTTGATTGCTGGGCGAGTCATTTCCTTTGCACAGGCAGCTGTTCGGCACTATAAACCAGTCAGTGAGTATTAACAAGGGGGCCGCATTGGCTGAGAGGGTAGCGATGTGTTGCATGCTGTTCGAAAAACTATTGTTTTTTCCACTGGCAGGACATTTAGGGTATTGTCTTACCAATCTTATCAGTCGTGATTAACAGTAGTCTTATTGTATGTTGGTGTGTTCAAGATCTTAAAACTCTGATATTGCCCAGAGCTTCAGATAGATGTCAGCTGATAATCAGCTGCATCGGTGCAGATGGGATTTTTGAACTGGGGGGGACGCTAACATCGCCTAATAAGTTGTGCAGAGTTATTAACTGATGATTGTCGCCTTACGTATGGACAGTGGTGGGGACAGATCGGGGTAACTATGAATCTGGGGGGGGCGACATGTCCCCAGTCCCCAGTGCTATCTGCGCGCCTGATCAGCTGGCGGACGAGGCCCTAGTGTGAGAGCAGGTGCTCTGGCAGTGTGGGAGTTAACCGTAGCGTTAGCCTCCTACTCTTCGCCGCTGTGCTGTGATGACAGTAAGTGATGCACGCATCTGAAAATAACATTCCCGCTAATTGCTATAGCAGACATCAGCAGAGAGGCCAGGATAAAACTATGAGCCCAGGCAGCAGTGTCACTGTTGGCTAAGAGGCTTTACCGTAAGCAGAGCTCACTCTTAAGGGGCGAGGTAGAGCTAATTCCCGTGTGATCCCTACCTTGCACCATCACCCTCAAGACTGGGTGGCGTAGCGGAAACACTGCTGTCCTCAAAGAGAAGGAGCTAGCTTAGCAGAAAAGGATACATGTTTTAGAACCTCCCATCACCTACACAAGTACTCCTCCGAAGGTTGTGGCTCATGCTCCCACGGGCGGTTGGGGAGTTTGGTTCTGATTGACGGCTTAGATGACACATATGCCTGTTGCCTACACACATTGAGTTAATGTGCACACGATCTTTGTCCACAAAGTCATAAGTCACAAGTCAAGACGTATCATTGAAGTCTTGGACCAGTCTAGAGAGGGAGGGAAGTTATGTGTCAACCCTCATGATGATGTTGGAGAAGTAGAGGATAGAGGAATAAGGTCATGTGTTATGGTGTGTGAGATTTAGAGGTTCTGGTTCGAAAAGCCTTAGCACATATTTAAAATGCAGTGGTTTTAAATACTCTATTGTGGTTGACTTTAACAAGGTGTAAACATGTGTTTTTTTTATTTTCAATTCACACAGACGTGAAACACACACCACACCACACGAGACACACCCAGACACTGATTCATATCTTACACAGTGATATAATTAAACAGAGGCACTTTCACTGATATTTAAAGACACAAGCACGACTTGTAAGAGTAGTATTTTTAGGGACATCTATTCTACGTTTGAAGATCTAGGTGGTTTGGAGTAAACAGATGGTGATCTTATTGAACAACACATAGAACAGTGTCTCATTTAGCACAGACATTTGTCAAGTGAACTTTGTCAACTTGTAAAAAAGAAACTCTTAACCAATCATTTAAAGCAACACTATGCAACAATTTGACAGTTTTTGAGGTATGGTTTAATAGGCAACTAGTTTTGGTACCATCCTCAAATTCATTTTGATAGCATAAGGCCATGTGAAGGACAGATAAACATCGCTGTCTTTCCCACTAGCCATCCAGGATATGCCCCATGTAGTTCTGTGTTCCGGGCTGC
>NC_137909.1:29810284-29825284 GCF_963457725.1 Sprattus sprattus
CTCATCACAATTTCACACACACTCTTGTCACCATATCACTCACATGCTCACACACACACACTCTCTCATCACATTATCACACACATGCTCATACACATTCTCGTCACAATATTACACACAGGGTCACACACACACACTCTCTCATCACATTATCACACACATGCTCACACACACTCTCGTCACCATATTACACACTGGGTCAAGTCCAGAACGACGTGTCAACATGGAGCTAATCTCGCCTTAAAGCTGGGCAAACAGAGAGATCATGCTGAGGGCCCCGTTTGATCATCTCAAACACATGTGTGTGAGACTCTCAGTCTGAACAATCCCACACACACAACTTCACCCCCCCCCCCCCCCACACACACACACACACACACAGAAAGGGTCATGCTGAGGGCACCGTTTGATCATCTCAAACACAGGTGTATGAGACTCCCCCCCCCCCACACACACACACACACCGCCCAATCTTCAGAGAACAGAGCAAACAATAACCTCACTCTCAACAAACATGACTCAAACATTCAGCACAAGGCTCTTTGTGCAGGACAGCCATGCCTGTATTAAATATCCTGGAATAACACAATATCATGCACACGGAGGGACGGGGTCTGTGTAAGGTCTCTGTGAGGTCAAGAGCAGGTCGATGAGTATGAGAGACTTCTGCAGAACTATGAGAACCATGCCGGTTCTCACAGACTGAACTATGACACATACTGACTCCCGCAATGGGCTTCTAAGCCTGAGCAGGATATGATGCTTCATGACTAAGAGACAATCGTCCCATCCTCTGATTGATTACTAATGGCCTAGCATCATATAGTCTAGCATTACAGCAAATCACTTTTCATGACTCGGATGAATATATCCACTGAAGCGTATCATGGTGATATGATATCTTAAGCAGCATTATACGCCAGGTGATCATTGCCATTGCCGTCTTTCCCTCATTGCCATTCCATTGGTTCCTCTGAAATGTGAGTATAGGGGTATAGAGTGTATGAGTGTGTGTGAGCCTAAAGGTTCCTATTCAGCCCAAATCTCACACACACACACACACACCACACGCACTCTCTCTCACACACACACACACACACCACACGCACTCTCTCTCTCTCACACACACACACACACACACACACACACACACACACACACACACACACACACACACACACACTCTCACACACAAACACTCTCACACACACACACTCTCACACTCTCACACACCCACACCCACACCCACACCCACACAAACACACGCACACACACACACACACACACAAACTCTCTCACACACACACACACACACACACACACACACACACACACACACACACCATACCTTGCACACTCGGGCCACTCTTGATATCCAAGGGTCCGCCTCTGGACTGTTATCAGAGTTTTTCTCACGGAAGAACACGTAAATCTTCTCATCGTCAGGGTCGTTCTCAAGGGGAACCAAGAATGCAGAGATGAAGGTCGGTTCTGTGAGGGAATCAGGGAGAAAACACACACACACACACACACACACACACACACACACACACACACACAGACAAATTCACACTGAAACTAGAACAACTCCTTCTTGTGTCTTCATTCCCGAACCTCCCACCCCAGCAAGACCCTCATTCCCAAACCTCCCACCCCAGCAAGACCCTCATTCCCATACCTCCCACCCCAGCAACACTTCACGGCCATCATGATTCATGTTGACCATGGTGATAAGGCCACCCGAGTGGCCATGAGCACTGCACAGCTGCGGTGAAGAGATAAGCTCTACAATGCTCCCCAGTTTAATCTGCATTGTGATGACTGCGGCTGGGTATGCAACAGCAGAATCACCGCATTGTTCCACTGACCGATAGCCTGCTGGAGAGAAGTGGCCGATCAAGACTGCTTCAGGAGGAGCAGGACGCTCTAATTAAAATACTGCATACACTGAGAGATCGCCTGCTGTAGAGAAGTGGCTGATCAAGGCTGCTTCAGGAGGACACTCTTAATTAAAATACTGCATCAACTGAGCAGTAGGCCGCTGGAGAGAAGAGGCTGATCAAGGCCTCTTCAGCAGGAGCAGGACACTCTAATTAAAATACTGCATACACTGACCGATAGCCTGCTGAAGAGAAGTGGCTGACCAAGGCTGCTTTAGCAGGAGCAGGACACTCTTAATTAAAATACTGCATACACTGACCGATAGCCTGCTGGAGAGAAGAGGCTGACCAAGGCTGCTTTAGCAGGAGCAGGACACTCTTAATTAAAATACTGCATACACGGCAGAGGCCTGGCATAGCTGGCATAGATGGTAGAGGTCAGGTCGAGGTCAGTTGGCTTGAGTGAGTGAGTCAGCGTATGCATGCACAGGTCTGCGTGTCTCTCGTTTAACTTCAGATCAGTCTACATGAACGATATTTATTTATTTATTTAAGAGAAGCTTTTAGCCACAGCCAGTAACAGTCGATATACTGTATATCTATATATACGTATACGTTCTTAAAAGCATGTGTGCTCCATGGAAATCGAACGCATTATCTCGGCATTGTTAGCAGTTCCTCTTACCTGTAATCCATTTGTCGTACATCCGCACATTAGTGCGCCTGCCTGCTGCCCTTCTGAACTGCAGGGAGCTGCCATCCTTGTACAGGGGGGCCGCTGCGTACAGGTCTCCATCTGGGGAGGCAATGAAACATGACACCGTCTGGAACACCAAGCACCAAAGGCAGATGAAAAAAGCTGTGGATGTGGTGTGGAAATCCTCTAGGGTTGCACCCTTTGATGTGTACAATTATGGTTGCCATAGTGACTCTCGTTAATGAACTTGTACTTGTTGCTCGACCCTCGGCAGGTCAGTACATCCAGCATGTTTGAACATGTGGAGCATCGTCCTCCACAAATGGTATGACGCAACGCTGAAACTAGCTTATTCTGGAGGCCAGACGTATCCTCTGACACCCGAGTCTGGATTTTCCCCGAATGCTGTTATATGCTGTTCTCATCCATCCCACAGGCACGGGAGTCAGCTTTCAAACACTGTATTTCGATTTAGTGCAACGCAATCTTTTGTTTTGGTTGCAGTGAGAACAACCATTTCAGCTCTCTCATCACTTCTTGATGGAGACTGTGAGCTGATGTGGACATGTACCAAAAGCATCCTAAGCAGCTTCTAGGGTGATAAACCCTGACTGCGAGATCAGCGTCTGGGGTGATACACCCCAACTGCAAGAGCAGCTTCTGGGGTAATAAGCCCCCATTGCTAGAGCAGCTTCTGGGGTGACAAACTCCCAACTGCAAGAGCAGCTTCTGGGGTAATAAGCCCCCATTGCAAGAGCAGCTTTTGGGGTGACAAACTCCCACCACGAGAGCAGCTTCTGAGGTAATAAGCCCTGACTGCGAGAGCAGCTTTTGGGGTGACAAACTCCCACTACGAGAGCAGCTTTTGGGGTAATAAGCCCCGACTGCGAGAGCAGCTTTTGGGGTGACAAACTCCCACCACGAGAGGAGCTTCTGGGGTGATTAACCCCAACTACGAGAGCAGCTTCTGGGGTAATAAGCCCCCATTGCTAGAGCAGCTTCTGGGGTGACAAACTCCCACTGCGAGAGCAGCTTTTGGGGTAATAAGCCCCGACTGCGAGAGCAGCTTTTGGGGTGACAAACTCCCACCACGAGAGCAGCTTCTGGGGTAATAAGCCCTGACTGCGAGTCTGCTATTCCTGCATGTCTGTGCTTCGGCTGATATGAAGAGGTGGTCTGGCCACTTACGGTGCAAACCCATGCCACCGTTGTGAGCGACTTCCATCGCTTTGAGTGGGCGTGGTGTAGCGTGTGGAAATAGCATACAGTCCAACTGTCAAAGACGACACCAAACAATCTCATTGGCTGCTGCCGGGAAATATCGCTCCTCATTTGCATACGTTTCAACATGTTCGAATTTTCAACGGACGCGTCGCTCAGATCGCTAATTTACGTCACAATGGATTGGCTCCCATTGAAATGCATTGGGTTTAGAGATCGCGTCGCTCACAACGGTGGCATGGGTTTGCACCGTTACACAACAGGAATCCAATGTGGTGATAAGGCAGTCTCTCACGGTTTGATCTAGAGGGAATATCCAGCAGGAGGTAGTATTGACTCACCCACAGAGAGCGATATGGAGTTCTGTGAGAATGTGTGTGGGGTGATTCCGATCCCCTCGTAGCTCTCTAGTACCTCACCATCACGGCCGTTCTCTTTTGGGTACTGGACAAAAGCAGAGAGAAACAGATGCTGTGTTTAGCATGATGCAGTGATTTCAGTTATCAGGTGGTAAACGATCAGTATGGAAACAGATGCTGTGTTTAGCGTGCAGTGATTCCAGTTATGCAGTGGTAAACATCAGTATGGAAACAGATGCTGTGTTTAGCATGATGCAGTGATTCCAGTTATGCAGTGGTAAACATCAGTATGGAAACAGATGCTGTGTTTAGCATGATGCAGTGATTCCAGTTATCCAGTGGTAAACGATCAGTAGAGACACAGATGCTGGGTTTAGCATGCAGTGATTCCAGTTATCCAGTGGTAAACGATCAGTAGAGAAACGTCAGGTTGTTTTGGAAATAGGACCACATATGGCAGTCCTATGTTTAAGGTATTTAGAACTATATGGTGGTATGTAGGTTAACTTCAACTGAAGTCACAAGTTAAATGGCTTGGGTTTACCACAGACTGTAATTAGAGGGGCCTTAAAGTAGATCTGGATGCCAGGACCTCATTAGTCTGTGTGTGTGTGTGTGTGTGTGTGTGTGTGTGTGTGTGTGTGTGTGTGTGTGTGTGTGTGTGTGTGTGCGCGCGTGCGGTCGGCTTGCGTGCGTCCGTGTTCATGTGTGTCCGCGTGTGTGTGAGTGTGTGTGTGTGTGTGTGAGTGCGTGAGTGTGTAACTTCCTTACCAGCCTCCAGCATTGTCGTCTCTCTCCATTGGTGCCACAAACAAACAGGCTCTCCTGGAAGTCCTCAATAGTTGTGATAACATTGTCACAGGACCCCTAAAGCAAACACAAGCTCTTGTTTGAGTAGTTTATGGATGAATACTAATACTCAGTTTACTAAGTTACATTACTGAATTAGCAAGATGTGTTTGAATTCCTATTAGTCTTAATATTAGTGTATGTGGGACTCTGTAACTATTAAAAAACTCACCTCACTGCAGGATTGGTCTGTGCTGTTTGAGAGTGTATAGTTCTGTAAAAAGAAACAAGCTGTTGAAAAGTTGTCGAAACACTTAGTTTATATAGCATTAAAATGTGAGAAACAACTAATTTCACTTTTTAAAATGTCACACCTCAACAACCTACCCTGCAATTTCACGATGAGGTTTCAGAGTAGGTTGAAATTTAAGAGTACCCAGCTGGCAAGCCTCTCTGCATATTTAACTTCTATTTTCAACGAGTCCGATCTTATTTCAATCATTTTAATAGCACCCTAGTCTCCGAGCAAAACCAGAGGCGCCCGCTAGATGATCAGAAATAGTTAGTGAAAGTTAGTTTTCACTGTTCTAGTTTAGAAATGCCTCAAAAAGTATAACTGTATATATATATATATATATATATTTTACATCTAGCTCATTTATTGTTTTCTTGAGCACGGAAGTTCTTGCGCATATAAAAATATAGAATGCAGCACAAAATGAAGTATCATCAAGACAGGGTGGAGTGAGCACATCATAAATCACCCCTTTGCGAATGGGTCTTTAAGGACTGAGACATAATAAAGAACGCCTAGCTAGCTGTAGGGCGTCTCTGTTATTCAGTGTATTTATTATAACTTGAGCTCATATTATATTAGGCCATCGTTCCGGGAGTTCGCAAACTATTTACTTTAAGGGTGATTGCGAATGATTATATGGATACCAAGGTAGTCTTAAACAAAGGAAGCCACCTGCTGTTGTGTTGTGTTGCATGTTGGACCTGCAGACACTGTAAAACAGTAGTTAACGTCTGGAATACGGGTTTAAAAGATTAGCCTGTGTCTATCTCACCGGTGAGTGTGGAGACGGCATGTCACGTACCTCCAAAACAAGACTGGTTTTCAAATCAATCTGAAGAACAGAGTTTTTTCCCCCGATGAAGAGACTGTCCGACTTCTCTTGATAGAAAAACACGGAGTGACTTAAATTTCTCTGGTAAGGAAGGCTGTCATTAATACCATCTGCAAAGAAAAGGGAAGAATTCGGACCACAACAAACATGAGATTATAAGAATTATATTGTTTTCATGTTTTGCATCAATTGATGGAGCTGGAGCGTCCTATGTCTCAAGTGTTGTAATACTTTTGAGAGCTAAGTGACTTATTCCAGCTTAGTCTAGGTGCCTGCTTTTCTTAATGCGCTTACTCCAAGAAGCGGCTTCGCAACTTGATTTTTAACGCAGTGCCTATTCCAATATCTTACACTTAAACGGTGAAAAGTGAAAAATGTTCCAGCCATACGCAGTAGTTTATCCGCTAAAAGATCACATACCAAAGGCAGGTCAAAATTAAGTAGACATACGGGCAATGATGAATCGTATAGTGTCATAATCTAGGATACTAAATGAAGCGTTATTCTTTATCATTACGTATTAATCTCAAAGTGGAAAAGATACACCGGGACAAAGTGAAAAGTTAAGGGGTCACTGTAACTTACCCTGATATAAAATAAGTCTTGGTATATTCCGTGGGTTCACACAAAACACAAATGGTATGATCAAGCTCCATGAACAAAATCCTAATTCGAACAGAAGCGGTCTCATTTTGGTAGATATTCCTTAATCAAAATTGGTTACAGTTCCTTCACAACATTGTAAACCACCTTGGATTGAAGTACGACGCTGTATCTCCTGCCTATATAATCCACTGTCCACGCCCATGACACAGGAGGTAAGGAACATCATGGCAGATCAAATGGATGAGTATGCATGTGGTATGTGTACACAATAACATACAAACATGTTTGCATATACGTGCGTAATTACTTTTCCAAGAGTAATGTTCTGCCGTAACGTAAATTTGTAAAATAATGTCAATGTAAAATATAAATGTAAGTGTTAAAGTCTAAAATTGGAATGTTAAATGTAAATGTTAAATGTTTTAATTTCTCTTTAGCCTACATGTTTGTATAAGTGACAGTTAAACCCATAAAGGGCATGTAGAACAATGAAACAGAACACTTTGTCGATTGTGGCAATTGTATTCCATTGCAAATGCTAGCACAGAGTATGGGGTAGAATAAGTGCATGACAGTGTTGTGGGGTGGATAGGTGTAGACCGAGGGTTTCTGAAAGTAGATCAAGTGGAGAGGGTGCAGCAGCATCCCACAGCAAATACAGTCTAGGCTAGGAGGGGAAGGAGGAGACAAATGGAGACAGTGATTTTGCACTTTTTATTAAAGGATTTTATTTAGGTTTCATGATTGATTGGAACATGGATATGCCCCTTTTGCTATGAACTATTTGTATTGTCATAATACTAAAGATGCTTAGTTTCTTCTGTAATATTCTTATAATTCTCAAATGGTTTTAGGCTATATTTGAAATTAAATCCTTGGGTCGGGCTCATCAATAGCTCAGTCTAATTATCACGGCTGTGTTGAACAGCGCAGACCTGAGTTGGGCACCACCAAAGAAGTGATAACGGTGCGAGGGGTAAAGTAGTTTATAATGTGCCCATGCCTCTCAACTTTAGGCAATAATTCTACTCCAGCCCATAAGATGTCGCTGTACAGTTTGCAACCATCTGGAATATAGGAGAAGAAACTATCACATCAGCTGACGGGTGGTGAGCACTTCATCAACAAAATGGTATTTAGATTTTTTTGAGTCTGCTTTTTCAGAATTTAATGAACGCAGTGTCATATATGCTCTCTGTTTGGACGTGTAATTGTCTAAGATATTTTGCAACAGAATGCATCTCCCTACATTATCAGATAATGACTTGCAGCCTCTACCATAGCTAGCTAATTTAGCTAAAGTTAACAACAAGCTGGAAGCCACAAAATCGGCTGATGAAGATGTTCTTGTTTAGAGAGAAATAATCTGATAGAAATATTGTTTTCTTCCTTTAGCGATTTCGGTTCTGCGGTGATTGCGACTGTCCAGACTGGGTTCTTGCGGAGATCAGCACGCTGGCTAAATTGGTGAACATCAAGTTTTTCCTACTCTTGTAATGCCTGTAACTCGTTGAATGAGATGTTGCCATGATGTCTGTTTTGTTTTGCTGCAATAGTGAAGGAGTTATTGCATTACCTGCATTTATTTGGCAAAAAGTGCTATTATTATTATTATTATTATTATTATTCATTAACTTCTTCGTCCGTTACTGTCTTTGGCTTTTCATCCCATCCCGTCCCCTCTAGTCTAGTGTCAAGATGAAGCTCCTCTGTGTTCAAGTGTTGAAGGATATATTAGAGGACGGCATTGACGTAAGTGGATGTTGAATATTTGGTTTCATGTAATTTTGATCTTGAATATCATTTTTAATCAAATGACATCATCGTTATGATGATTACTGATTTCTTACTGACTTCTTTTTCAGTATGATAAAGTTGAAAAGTTTACATCGGATGCAAAATTTGGTAAGACGAAATCTCGATTGTCTCAAGTTCAAACCTTATGATAATAGTTTTAAATGTAATCTGATTTGAGATTTGTTTTCTAAATTCACATCTATTTCAGAGATTGGAGACATCAAAGCCAGCATTGCTGTGCTTAGCTTCATCCTCACCAGCGCTGCAAAACATGACGTGGATAGTGAATCTCTGTCCAGTGAGCTTCAGCAGCTGGGGCTACCTAAAGGTAAAGTTGCACTCTGGTAAAGTTTTCTTTTCGTATAAAACTGTCAGCATCCTGTGGAGAATTAACTGGGTTAAAATCCTGAAACACATTCCTACAACAAAACTGTTTTATGGGTAACCGACCATTCATTGTGATCATTGAGCACTCCAACGTTTTTGTATCACTTTTGTAAGAAAAAGGATGTTTGTCAGTTTAGTTTAGTTTAGTTTATTAAATATCCCCATCCCCATTAGTCTACACCGTAGTGGAGACTCTTCTTCCTGGGGTCCAGACAAAAGACATTACAATACAGATAAAAAAGTGCAGTACAGCATGATCATTGTTGGTGACCATAACACAGACTTAGTGAACAACATTTACATTAAATGTAAATAATGAAAAAAAAAAAAAAACAGAATTAAAAACAAAACATTTTTGTCAGTCCAAAAATACCTTAAATAATAAGCTAATCTACTCTAATTTCCTTTCTGATTATTGCTGCCTTAAGTTTCCTTTTGAATTCACCTTTATTGGGTGAATGTGGGTTGACGCATCAATCAATATTCCAGTAAAGTGCAGACACAAAGCACCTAGATTCAGCTTCTCTGACAGGATCTACTGTCATTTCTTACACTATTTTTTTGAATGTCCGCTCCCCAGAACACACCACGGCGTTGTGTAAATCCTACGAGGACAAACACACAGCCCTCCAGGACAAACTAAGGGAAAGCAGTTTACGACGTGAGTATACAGAACTGCAAATGACACAGCTGGTGATGGAGCAGTTGGCAGGGTTAGGGTCTTGCGCGGCCAGTGGTTGCCATGACGAGTCTCTTTCTAAATTTGGGGTTTGAAGTGTGGTGAGCACCAAATTCACTGGTATGGCTTCCCTCGTTAAAACCCACCCCCAGCAAACGCACTACAATAATAATTGTGTGTGTGTGTGTGTGTGTGTGTGTGTGTGTGTGTGTGTGAGAATTTGATTCAGCCCCACTACATTTAGGCTTTGCCTTCCAAGGTTCTTGATTAGTATGCTTCTAAATTGCTAGAAAACAAACCAATTGTTTCCACCCACATTTAGACTAAATCCTCTCATGGTTGTCCCCATATATGATAACATACCTAATGAGATTAGCTAACCACCTGCTTGGAATAGCTGGCCTTCACCAACGGCACTGTTTGTCTGTCTGTTTCCCAGTGGGTCGTGTGGAGTCTGTGTCAATATCACTGTCTGTCTGTCTGTTTCCCAGTGGGTCGTCTGGAGTCTATGTGACTGTTTTCCTGTCTGTTTCCCAGTGGGTTGTGTGGAGTCTGTGTCACTGTTTGTCTGTCTGTTTCCCAGTGGGTCGTGTGGAGTCTGTGTCACTGTTTGCCTGTCTGTTTCCCAGTGGGTCGTGTGGAGTCTGTGTCACTGTTTGCCTGTCTGTTTCCCAGTGGGTCGTGTGGAGTCTGTGTCACTGTTTGCCTGTCTGTTTCCCAGTGGGTCGTCTTAAGTCTGTGTCACTGTTTGCCACTCTGTTTCTGGAGTCTGTGCCACTGTTTGCCACTCTGTTTCTGGAGTCCGTGTCACGTGTCACTGTTTGCCACTCTGTTTCCCAGTGGGGCGCCTTGAGTCCGTGTCCTGGAGGGTTGACTACACGCTGAGCTCCAGCGAGCTGAAGGAAGTGAACGAGCCCGTCGTCCAGCTTCGGCTGCAGGCCCAGGGGGCGGAGTCAGGCTCCACAGAGACCACGGTGGTGTCCATCACGGCAGACAAGTTCAGAGTGCTCCTGTCGGGTCAGTGTCACCAACTGTCTTTTTCTATTGATTTTCAATGTATATTTATTGAGATTTTCAAAGACAGTAGACACAATAACACTGGGCCAAGCAAGCAAACAAACACAACACCACAAAATAAAACAAGAAATAAAAATAAATGAATAAATAAATAAAAAAGGTCCAGAGTGGTTAGTTACCTATGTAGTACATAACAACTTATTCAGAGTCAAGGTGCATTGTCATTTGTTCGACATATAAAATAAATGGACATCATGCCACATACAATTTTCCTTTTGATCCATTTACACCGATCTCATTTTTTCAAGCTTAAGAAAAAACATTACATCACAGATCCATCAGCCAAAGGAAGGGGGGTGGTGTCTTTTTTTTGTGATCTAATTGTTTTGTTCCTGTTTTTCTATTTGTTTTGATATTTTATTGTGATTTTAATTGTACAGCACTTTGGTCAGCGTGACTTGTTTTAAAATGTAATGAAATATGTAAAAGTAATGAAACAGTAATGATTCTAATAATGACGTACCCCATCTCCTGTCTTTCAGAACTCAAACAAGCCCAAGCCATGATGAGTGCCCTGCAGTGATCCTATGAATGGACGAAGCACTGTTGTATTATTGATCCTCTGAATGGACGAAGCACTGTTGAATCATTCAGATATTTTTAACTGATCAGTGGAGAATGCACCACAATCGTCAGGCAGTCTTGTACAGAGGACCATACCACCTTTACCCTCATGTGTGTTATAGATTAATAGATGGATATAGATTATATTTCCCCTTATTAACATTCCTTGAGGGCTTTCAGCATTGTAGGTGTATGAAATTGTGCCTTCATCCATCCCTTGATAATTTGTGCCTCAAGTACATCAAGTTTGATATGTACCGAATGCGCACTTCATGTACAGTTTTAAGTTGATTCATTTGATATAAAAGAAATGTGATTCATATTTTGATACAGTTACTGCGTTGTCTGTCATATTTTGTCATGGTTGCTAGGTTGGCATGTAGCAGTGTGATGATGGGCAGGTGTTCTAGAATACTACAGCATTATGGATCTATATACGAAACATATACAAGAAATAGTTCTTAGGAGTTCTTAATATAAAAGCAACATCATGACGACCGGCCGGCAGATGCATAGACATACACGTTTATTCATGTCTATGGGTAGATGTGCGTGATCAGAGCTGGACGCGCTTTTGTGGAGCCTGCAGTTAAAAACAGACTACAACTCCCGAGATCCTCTGGTTTCCGTTTTGTAAACACCGCGCACGCTTGATGATATAACCAAAGTGATATAACTTGATTTGCACAGACCAACACAGGTAAGTAAACGGGATGATATTGCAACTTAAACAATACTGTTAATGAACTGCAAACTCGATCATTTAGCACGTGAACGATACAAACAGTTAGTTTCGAAATGAATGCAGAAAACAAGTCTGCAGCAAGTCTCTTCTGAGGGTTCTACGGCTGAGTATGCAACCTTTCATAATGAGCTCCCATGCTACTAACGCTAGCACAGCTGCACTGTCGATAAAGTTAACGGGGCCAGTGTTTGATCAAAACAGGCTACCTATTTCAAACACAGCATGCTTTATCCCGTATGTGCATCGCATTTTGCATCAGGATATCCGTTTATCATGTTACGATTCGCCGATAGTCTCGATGAGATCCATGTCCAACAACGTATGCCACTGGTTGTGTAAACGAATTATCCCTAAGTCTCACCACAACAAACTTTAAGAACAGCAGACTCTAAGAATATATTACGACTTTATTTCATTGAGGGTCAATACATGATACTATGACCTGGCAGTTGGCAGACTGTTACTCTCTCTTCGTTACCATTACTCCAACATGAATTTATATAAGTAAAATGTTCTGCTTTTGCTATGCCCTCTTTTGCGTAGAAAATATTCTGAAATACAGTATGTAAACACATGTGAAAAAAAGTGATTTAGGCCATCTATGTATGGGTGCATGTGAGACATTTTCGAATAGGCCCGTCTATTTCATAACAGTGAAGTCTAATTCAGAGGTACTCACTCCCTTCTCCCTGATGCCCCCCTCCCCCACTTTACCTGTACTTGGCTCTGACTGTAAGGTAACCCTGAATAATAATAATGTATTTAATTTGTAGTGCGCTCTTCATTCAAACATAATCTCAGAGGGCTACATAGTTAAAAACAGCCCATAACAAAAGCCTAGTTTAAAGGAAACAAATAAAACATTTTAAAAGCATAGCTTTAAAAAGAATAAGCTGAATGTGTCCCCAGCTCCCTCTGTCTGAAAGGAAACCCTGAATGTGCCCCCAGCTCGCTTCACCATGCCAGAGGGTCCGGAACTGCACATGGCCAGCCTGTTCGTGAACAGGATGTGTGAGGGTGTGGTGTTCTCCGGCGCTGTGGAGAAGTCCGAGGTCAGTAAAAGCCCTGACGTGCCCTTCGCCTGCGACGCCTACCGGGTGCGTGCCGCCTCCAGGGGCAAGGAGGTGCGCCTCACCCTCACGCCCATCAAGAGCGACGACGAGCCAAACCCAAACAAGGCCGGGGCCGAGGCAGACCAAAACCAAGAGCCCATGGACGTAGTTTTCCGCTTCGGGATGTCCGGGTTCTTCCGTTTCACCCCGGAGAACGAGATCCCCAAGCATGCCCACCTCCGGTTCTACACTCCCGAAGAACCTCGCCGGGTGCTGAGCTATGTGGATGTGCGCAGGTTTGGAAGCTGGCAACCTAACGGCACCTGGCAACCCGACCGGGGTCCATGCATCATGTTTGAGTACGAGAGCTTCAGGTGAGGCCCAGGGTGTCCATAGCAACCACACACTCATGCATGTACAGCCACATGGCTCAACCTACCATAACATAACAAAGTATAACATAACATAACATAACGTTACATACACTCAAGGACAATAGTGGCCATAGCCTCCACACACTCATGCATGTACAACCACATGGCTGTCACCTTCATTCAGAGTGGCTAAAGCCTCCGCAGCCTCATGCTGTACAACCACATGGCTGTCACCTTCATTCAGAGTGGCTATAGCCTCCGCAGCCTCATGCTGTACAACCACATGGCAGACATCTTCATTCAGGGTGGCTATAGCCTTCACACTCTCACGAATGGCGGACATCTTCATTCAGGGTGTCCATAGCCTCCACATCCTAAAGCATGTACAACCACATGGCTGAAGTGGCTATAGCCTCTACACACTCAGGCATGTCCAACCACATTGCTGACCGCTTCATTCATAGTGGCTTGACATACTTTGAAATAGCATTAAGCTTTCCAGCGTGGTCCTTTTAAGGTGTTGCGTGTAAACCTTCTGTTTTGAGTGTAACTGTGACCGTTGCGAGTGTGTGACCAGGGCCTTTAACAATGCAATGTGATCCTGCAGGGAAAACGTTCTGTCTAACCTCTCGGACAAGGCCTTTGACCGACCCATCTGTGAAACGCTGCTGAACCAGAAGTTCTTCAATGGAATCGGAAACTATCTCCGAGCAGAGATACTGTTCAGGTGAGGGTCGATCAAAGATGCGTTCCCCTCACTTCAGAGTATTGTTGTTCCGAGCAGAGATATTGTACAGGTGAGGGTCGATCAAAGATGCGTTCCCCTCACTTCACAGTGTAACGTTACTCTGAGCAGAGATATTGTACAGGTGAGGATCGATCAAAGATGCTTTCCCCTCACTTCACAGAGTAATATTACGCAGACAGTTCCTGGCTCAAATACTTGTCTGGCATGGATGACAAAGTTGTGTTTCAGAGTATCGGGATTCATTAAGTGGATTCGGGGCCTCTACATTCCTTCCTACAGTGCGTTGACAGGCCCCCACTTGTCTCTGTAATTTAACCACCGCCTTGTTTTAACACAAAGAGCCTTTATATCACATCGCGCAATTTTCAGCCATCGGATGTTTGGTTTCTATTTGAAGTGATATTAATAAAGTCTTTGTTCTCACTGAGTCTAACTGTCCAACAACAAAGCCTGATGGGTGTTTTCCTCTCCTTTTTTGTGATCAATTTTTTATTGTATTTTATATTTCATACAAGAAACAGTTACACATATACACAAGTAAGACAACATAACACAAGCCCACCCACACCCAGGTCTTGCCTCCCACAAAGACAGAATCAATAATTTGAGAAGCTCAGCAAATCTGTTAAATAGGCCTAATACTAGCATGTGAAATAAATAAAGAAACAAAAAGAAAAGGATGAAAAAGCAGTGAGTAAGGCGTAGATACAGTAAGCCATGACTCCATGGTGTTTTCCTCTCCTGTCCCCTGTCTGGTATTAGGCTGGACATCCCACCATTCGTGAAGGCCCGGACTGTTCTGGAAGGTCTAAGGTCACAGAGCGTGGAAGATGATAAGACAGCGGTCCAGGAGGAGGTAGAGACCGAGGATGTTAATTAACTGTCTGCCCTGCCT
>NC_137909.1:29832784-29847784 GCF_963457725.1 Sprattus sprattus
CCTTCCTGGGAGGATACCTCTGCCCATGTTTGTATATGTGTGTGTGTGTGTGTGTGTGTGTTTGTGAGAGTGTGTGTGTAAAAGGTGGTTTGTTGAACGAGGGCGCATCCATAGTGTCTTTCTGGGAGGATACCTCTGCCCGTGTGTGTGTGTGTGTGTGTGTGTGTGTGTGTGTGTGTAAAAGGTGGTTTGTTGAACGAGGGCGCATCCATAGTGTCTTCCTGGGAGGATACCTCTGCCCATGTCTGTGTGTGTCTGTGTCTGTGTGTGTGTGTGTGTCTGTCTGTCTGTGTGTGTGTGTGTGTGTCTGTGTCTGTGTGTGTGTGTGTGTGTGTCTGTGTGTGTGTGTGTGTGTGTATGTGTGTGTGTGTGAAAGGTGGTTTCCTGGGAGGATACCTGTTTGATGGTTTCGAGGATGACCCCATCAGCGCTGACGGAGAACGCGCTCGAGGGTGGAAGGTGGGAGGCGTTGGGCACCAGCCGGAGAGGATGGTTGAGATTGTAGGCACACTGGATGACAGACGCGTCCTGGAAACACCCTGCAGGACACACACACACACACACACACACACACATTTGTACTTACACTTTCCTTACAGTTATTTGACCTCTGACGTCTCATTTGTTGTTTTGCTGACACCCATGTGAGGCATGAGGGCATGTGTGTGTGTGTGTGTGTGTGTGTGTGTGTGTGTGTGTGTGTGTGGTTAGGGTAAGGGAAGACCTACCCATGTGGGGCATGAGGGCGTAGGTGTGTGTGTGTGTGTGTGTGTGTGTGTGTGTGTGTCTGGTTAGGGTAAAGAAGGCCTACCCATGTGGGGCATGAGTGCATAGGTGAACCGGTGACTGCCCATATCAGCATGGAGATCAGGAGCTTTGGGGGCTCGGAGTCTGCGAGAAGAAACAAAAACATATCGAAAGTGAAAAAAGTGAAAGTCCTCTCTATGGCAGAGGTATGTAGACACACACACTCTGAAATTAACCTCTGCATTTAACCCATCCAGGGAAGTGACACACACACACACACAGTGAAGTGAAGTAACACTAACCCGGAGCAGTGGGCTGCCATTGGCGGCGCCCAGGGAGCAGTGATCGGGGTTAGGTGCCTTGCTCAAGGGCACTTCAGCCGTGGATGTGGGCATGGGAGAGCAGTGCTCTACCACTTCCCCCGCCCACATTTTTCCTACTGGTCGGGGATCGAACCGGCCACCCTACGGTTTCCGGCCTGAAACCCTAACCAGTAGGCCACGGCTGCCCCTATATATCACTTGTGCTTGTTCTGCCACGCAGACAGGGGTGTTTGTGCACAGATAGTGACTGTAGAAGCATACACACAAAGACAGGGGTGTTTGTGCACTAATAGTGTGTTAGAAGCATACTCACTCAGACAGAAGTGTTGTTTGTGCACTAATAGTGTGTTAGAAGCATACTCACTCAGACAGAAGTGTTGTTTGTGCACTAATAGTGTGTTAGAAGCATACTCACTCAGATAGAAATGTTGTTTGTGCACTAATAGTGTGTTATAAGCATACTCACTCAGACACAGGTGTTGTTTGTGCACTAATAGTGTGTTAGAAGCATACTCACTCAGACAAGGGTGTTGTTTGTGCACTAATAGTGTGTTAGAAGCATACTCACTCAGACAAGGGTGTTGTTTGTGCACTAATAGTGTGTTAGAAGCATACTCACTCAGACACAGGTGTTGTTTGTGCACTAATAGTGTGTTAGAAGCATACTCACTCAGACACGGGTGTTGTTTGTGCACTAATAGTGTGTTAGAAGCATCCTCACTCAGACAGAAGTGTTGTTTGTGCACAGATAGTGTGTTAGAAGCATACTCACTCAGACAGAAGTGTTGTTTGTGCACTAATAGTGTGTTAGAAGCATACTCACTCAGACAGAAGTGTTGTTTGTGCACTAATAGTGTGTTAGAAGGATACTCACTCAGACAAGGGTGTTTGGGCACTAATAGTGTGTTAGAAGCATACTCACTCAGACAGGAGTGTTATTTGGGCACTAATAGTGTGTTAGAAGCATACTTACTCAGACGGGTGTTGTTTGGCAACTAGTAGTGTGTTAGAAGCATACACACAAAGACAGGGGTGTTGTTTGTGTTTTGTTCACTGATACTGTGTTAGAAGCAAACACACAAAGACACAGGTGTTGTTTGTGCACTAATAGTGTGTTAGAAGCATACCCACTCAGACACGGGTGTTGTTTGTGCACTAATAGTGTGTTATACACTGACAGTTAACTGTAGAAGCATACTCACAAGGACAGGGTGAGTGTGTTCTGGAAGCAGGAGTAGCCGTACTTGCAGTCGTTCAGCACAGCCACTCCAAAGCCATGCTCTGACAGGTCCGCCCATTTGTGGCCCCACACCTGAGGAGGAGGAGGAGAAGAGGAGGAGGAGGAAGAGGAGAAGGAGAAGGAGAAGAAGAAGGAGGAGGAAGAACACATTTTTATCTCAAGTATTTGTTCATCCCTGTATGAATAGCAAAGTTACAGAGAAGAGCTCATGCAGCAACTAGCCACCCGCTACCTCTATTCTCTCCCTCCATTATTATTAGTTTAGCAGACACACATGCTTACGTACAGTATCTCTTATCTATCTCTTATTATCTTCATATTAGCAGACACACATGCTTACGTACAGTATCTCTTATCTATCTCTTATTATCTTCATATTAGCAGACACACATGCTTACGTACAGTATCTCTTATCTATCTCTTATTATCTTCATATTAGCAGACACACATGCTTACGTACAGTATCTCTTATCTATCTCTTATTATCTTCATATTAGCAGACACACATGCTTACGTACAGTATCTCTTATCTATCTCTTATTATCTTCATATTAGCAGACACACATGCTTACGTACAGTATCTCTTATCTATCTCTTATTATCTTCATATTAGCAGACACACATGCTTACGTACAGTATCTCTTATCTATCTCTTATTATCTTCATATTAGCAGACACGCATGCTTACGTACAGTATATACCCATATGCATACAGTAAATGCATAATCCATGGGCACTTTATTTAATGCACTAGAATGTGTTTAAATTCCTACCACAGACAGGTAATGGCATGGCACTTTACGAGTTAGCATTAGTACATAGTCACAGTGGGTTAAGTATCAAAGCCGGGTGTTGCCAGGTAACGGACTAGACATGTTTCAAAGGGAAGCTAAATCTCTCTCAGTCTAACTAGACCCCAAGCGGGCAGTCCGTCTCCACAGTCCAGCACCTCAAAGCGGGCCCAGACCCACCTCATAGCGCTCCCAGTCCAGCACCTCAAAGCGGGCCCAGTCCTACCTCAAAGCGGGCCCAGACCAACACCTCAAAGCGGGCCCAGTCCAGTACCTCAAAGTGGGCCGAGTCCAGTACCTCAAAGCGGGTCCAGTCTCACCTCAAAGCGGGCCCAGTCCCAGGACGTGTTCCGGTGCGTTGGCCTCTGCAGGTGCCCAAACTGGATCTCGTAGGTGGCGTTGGGGTTCCGCACCTGCACTGGGAATTCCACCTTCAGGAACTTATGGCTCTCGGCCCACTCAACCTGACACAAGGAAAACCACACAGTATAAAACATGGAATAAACAACACAAACAAGCAAACACATAAAGGAGCAAACACAACCATTTATTACCAATACTCTCATCACATACTCTTCCACTCACACACATACACTCATCACATACTCCAACTCACTCCAGGCAGTGTTGGGTGTTCTGTTGTCTTAATACCTGAGTGCTGAACTTGAGATAGGGACACTCAGCATCCAGAATGACCTCCTGGGTGATGGTGCTCTTGCCGCTGATCCTAAGGGAGAAGCAGACGCTGCCTCGCAGACCCCCGGAGCTCGTCACCGTAGCAGGTTTCACCACCTCCACCACCGGCCTCCTACAGACGCATGGCATACCACCATTTCATATACTCATCCAATAGAGAATAACATCAGACCAGCCAGAGAGTGTGTGTGTGTGTGTGTGTGTGTGTGTGTGTGTGTGTGTGAGCGAGAGAGAGAGGTATATCTGGGGGCCAGATACGACTACAGATGTGGAGATATACTCATCCAATAGAGAATAACATCACACCAGACAGGGATGTTTGGATGAGAGAGAGAGAGAGAGTGTGTATGTGAGAGAGCGAGTGTGTATGTGTGTGTGTGTGTGTATGAAGAGAGAGAGAGTGTGTGTGTGTATGTATGTGAGAGAGCAAGTGTGTGTGTGTGTATGAGAGAGAGAGTGTGTGTGTGTGTGAGAGAGAGAGAGAGAGTGTGTGTCTGTGTCTGTGTGTGTGTGTGTGTGTGTGTGTGTGTGTGTGTGTGTGTGTGTGTGTGTGTGTGTGTGTGTGTGTGTGTGTGTGTGTGTGTGTGTGTGTGTGTGTGTCCCTCACCTCGTTTGAAGGTGGTAATCCATCACATCCCAGGCGTCCCAGTACAGAGGCACGTCATCAAACACCACAAACTGGTTTCCCAGACAACCGTCGGCAATGGCTTCCCTGAAACGGGTGTTAGATGAGACCGTCAAGGAAGGAAGGGCGCAGTAAATCTAACCAGCTGAGTGAGTGTGCACTTTAATGAATCTAACTGCCTGAGTGAGTGTGCACTTTAATGAATCTATCTTCCTGGGTGAGTGTGCACTTCAATGAATCTAACTAGCTGTCTAGGCACTTTAATGTATCTAACTGGCTGAGTGAGTGTGCACTTTAATGAATCTAACTTCCTGGGTGAGAAGGCACTTTAATGAATCTAACTTCCTGGGTGAGTCGGCACTTTAATGAATCTAACTGGCTGAGTGAGTGTGCACTTTAATAAATCTAACTTCCTGGGTGAGAAGGCACTTTAAGGAGGAGGATATAACTGGCTGACTGGGCACTCTGTGTCCAGCAGGACATTCCAGAGGGGTGTGAACCTCACCTGTTTGTGTTCACAAGGCTAAGGGAAACTAAACATCCCTTCTGGTCCAAGACTGCGCGCAGAATCCCATTTTCCATTAGAACAGTACCGTCAGCCTGAAACCAAACAGAGGTGAATTGTTGGTGATCATTTCGAAACACTGTTAATGACTCCAGAATGTAATAATCAAGTGCCTTGTAGTTATATATTCCTTTTAATGAATCATGTGCTTATTTGAGCAGGAACATGGCTTTTCTGTGTCTCTGTGTGTGTGTAACTTAGATTATTAGGTGCCACTTAGGCCCAATCTCAATACTTCCCCTTACCCCTTATCTTACCCCTTACCCTTGAAATTGCGCGTTCATGTGAGAGCTAGTGGTGTCTCAATACCCAACTTGATCAAGATTAAGGGGTAAGGTTAAGGGGTGTATGGCCCTCGTTTTTGAGATGATCGGAGGGCTACCTTAACTCCAAGGGCTATCCCAGAGCACACCGCGAAACCAGCTCGGGAATTTTCAAAAAAACATGGCTGCTTGAAGAAAGGAATATTTTACATGAATAAAGCTATCTACACAACTTTTTATATGTTTATAATGACTCGGTTTGATCTGAAATGTGCTACTCGAACGATGTATAGTATTTTAGGTCTTAACTGAAGCTTTCAAACGGTAGTTTTAGGATACATTTAGCGCGTATACCACCACTCCATTGGCTTATATGGTAGCTTGCCAGCTATCATGCTAAATACACTACATGTAAGTATTTTTGGCTTATAATTAATTTAAAAATGACGACAGTCTTGTTTCGTGCTCTACACAGTTGTATACATATATATTTGCAACCATGTTCTTCATTAGACTTTTTTTTAAATCGCTAGTTTCATAGCTCATACAGTCACGCATGACGTACCCGAAACCTAGTGGCGTCTCATTTCATAGGGGAAAGATCTCAGCCCTTGGCCCTTACACTTGCAAGTGCTAGGGTTAAGACTAAGACAAGATTAAGCAAAAGGGGCAAGGAGAAGAATCGAGATTCGGCCCTAGTCTACATATGTACAAGAGCATGTTTAGACCAGAGGTGATAAGCTTCTTCCGACCTTGTGCAAAACTGCCATCCTTGCAATTCAGGGAGCCTCGGACGTCAGAGATCCACTTCTGTCTATTAAAACCTTCTGTGATTTGTTTATCAGGGCTTTACTTTCAGGGTGAAATTTCACCTAACATGAATCAGTCTGTATCTGCCTGTGTCTGTAAGTGTGAGTGTGTGAGTTTGTGTGTGTGTGTGTGTGTGTGTGTGTGTGTGTGTGTGTGTGTGTGTGTGTGTGTGTGTGTGTGTGTGTTGGATATCTGATGCTTCTTCCAAAAGAGGTTGTATAAAATACACAACAGTTCTCTGGGTGCTTACTTGTGTTGTAACTGTTACTGGACAACTGGGCTTCGCAGACTCCTGGACTACAGCCACACCCACACTAGGTACTTTAGCTAGAGCTGCAGAGAGAGAGACAACAAGGTACATGATGTGTGATGGAGCAGGATTCACACCCACACTAGGTACTTTAGCTAGAGCTGCAGAGAGAGAGACAACAAGGTTCATGATGTGTGATGGAGCAGGATTCAAACCCACACAAGGTGATGATGAAGCAGGATTCATGCTGATCAAAAGATTGCAAGTGTGATGTGAGGATGTGTGTAACCAGTTCTGTGGCCAATTCAGAATCCTCACTACACCCTTGAAAAGTGTGTGTTAACGTTCACTATTACAGTAAAGCAAACATAGGAAATAGAATAGAATAGTATTTACATACAACAAAATGTGGAGTGCTTCTCCTGTTAGTAATGGAGTGCTTCTCCTGAATAGTTGGTAAAGTATGGTATAGATATATAACATAGAAATATATAATTTTCTGAATAATAATAATAATACAAACACTAACAATTATAATAATCACAATTCTAACCCATTGTGAGTATGGAGGGGGGTGGGTCTGGGGAGTCGAGACAACACTGGTCAGCCATCTGGAGGTGTCATGGGCATATTCCAATAAAACACTTACAAGGAAGGGGCCCACTTGACAACCCCTGTGAAATGCTCACGCAGGCATCGCTGTTGTTGTTTTTGTTGTTGTTGTTCTTAAGTATTTGGTATGATGGTTTAGTGCACCCTGTTGTTCTAATAGTCAGGCTAGGTTGTATGGCATGAAAACTTGCATGTGTCAGTGAGAGGTTTGGCTGCTGTAGGAAGTCCCCACCCAATGACACAAGGCATTTATCATCTTTTCCTGTTTATAAACTCAAAACTATATGAATCATAATATCTTTATAATTAAGCAATATAGCACGAGTGGGAGTGGGGTAGGTAAGGGATAATCCCACGGGTGGTGTTCGGCCGTAGCCATCGAGGCCATCGTGCTTTCTTACCTCATCATTGTTGTGTGAAACAGCTAAATTACGCGCTAGAACCCAATTGTTTTATAATTTATAATAATATTTACCCAACTTTGGTTGCACGGCGTCCTCTCCCAATTGTATGACCTCAGTGCGCTCCCAAGCCAACGTGTTGAGCACTGCAGGACAGGCACCTTCCTGGCCACCCGAAATCAGGACCCCACAAGCCTCCTGCAGCAGTCTGGTGCCAGTGGACTGGACCTCTGAAGAATCACAAAGATCACATTAAACACACACACACACACACACACACACACGCCTAACACACACACACACACACACACACACACACACACACAAATAAGACAAAAACAGTGTGCTGGACCTCTGAAGAACCACAAAGATCACATTAAACACACACACACACACACACACACACACACACACAATTGAGATAAAAACAGTCCGCTCTCACTACGGCTCAATAAGTACACTATTCAGGCTTCTATACCACAGTATCAAAGTCAGTATCAATATTGGTATGTGTGCTGCTGGCTCGAAACAATGGTATTTCACACAGGAAGATCCTGCAAGGTCATACACAACCTTACCCTTGTAATACTCCAGAAAATCAAACACCACCTCACCCTTGCAATACACACACACACACACACACACACACACACACACACACAACCTTACCCTTGTAATACTCCAGGGCATCATCCACCACCATTTCTGTGCAGCTTCCAGGAAGAACATCGTGGAACTGGTTGAGCAGCAGCAGCCTAGGTCATCATCAAAAGAGAAATTATTTCCCTCGGCAGGTTATGACGACTCCATTTAAACATCCCACATCCCAACTGGAAAAGCCTGTACACAATGGAGCGAGGCCACAACAATCGGGAAAAACACAATGTGTCTTTTCTACAGTCATCTGGACCCTGGAGTGGTCCATAGAACCCACTAAGTTCTATTTTCAGTCCACCATTGTTTGAATAAATATAATACATGTTGTAAGTGCCACAGGACTTATTTGTTGTTTAAATGTATTTAGAATATTTCAGACTTTTCGGAGGTTACATTGTTAAGCTATCTGCAGTCAATGTAAATGCCCTTGTTGGGAGGCACAACGGCTAGACACAGCACACTGATAGTGTATCCACACACACACACACACACTGATAGTGTAACCACACACACACACACATACACACACACACTACACACACACACACAGAGACACAGCACACTGATAGTGTATCCAAACACACACACACACAGAGACACAGCACACAGATAGTGTATCCACACACACACACACACACACAGAAAGTGTATCGCAGGGTAAGGCTACCTCCAGATCTCTTGCAGTTTGGCAGCAGGGTATGAGAAAGCCTTGTTGTGACACAGGGCAAGACAACTGGCCACCTCCACATCATGGAGCAGAGCCTCACACTGACGGTTCCCCAGTTTGATCTGAAACACATCACACACAACATCACACACAACACCAAAACACACAACATCACACAACATCACACACAACATCACAACATACAAGCTCACAGACATCACACACAACATCACACACAACATCACAACACACAAGCTCACAGACATAACACACAACATACAAGCTCACAGACAGAACACACAACATCACAACTCACAAGCTCACAGACATAACACACATCACAACATACAAAGCTCACAGACAGAACACACAACATCATCTCTAGAGGTCATCCCTAGAGGTCATCTCTGAGGTTAAAGTAACAAGTGATGCAGTAAGCTTCTGTAGCTCATTTGATAGGGTAATGTGATAAAAACACCATGATTATGGGGTCGATACTCGGTTGCTTACTAAAAGCATCTGTTAAAGGAGTATAAGTCAGTAATATTGGGAAAATGGATAGTGAGAGTATTGCCTCACACTCAAAATGACCTTAATGGAAGAGGCTATGGGAACATGAGACAGTAGAACAGAAACCCCTAACACTAAAGCTTCACTGATTGATTCATTGTGAGCCACTCAGATGACGCATCTAAAATCCAATGGAATTCTGCTCTCATCATCACCCTTCCCCAACAGCTCCACCCTGCTGAGCTGTGTGTGTGTGTGTGTGTGTGTGTGTGAGGCATACTGGGAGAGGCGGGAAGCGGGCCGCACCTTAGCCTGGGTGGTCTAGGTGTGTGTGTGTGTGTGTGTGAGAGGGGGGAAGCGGGCCGCACCTTTGCCTGGGTGGTGTGTGTGTGTGTGTGTGTGTGTGTGTGTGTGTGTGTGTGTGTGTGTGTGTGTGTGTGTGTCGCACCTTAGCCTGGGTGGTGTAGGTGTGTGTGTGTGTGTGTGTGTGTGTGTGTGTCGCACCTTAGCCTGGGTGGTGTAGGTGCCGTTGTGCAGTTCCAGGAAGAGTTCTCCCGTCCACGTACACAAGAGGCCGGAGTCAGCCTCCAGGGCTGTGAAGAGGTCATCTGGGCTGGACATCCGAACCCTGCCACACACACACACACACACAAACACAGGCTAGAGTCAGCCTCCAGGGCTGTGAACAGGTCATCTGGGCTGGACATCCGAACCCTGCCAAAGACAGGCAGAGGGGGACAGCTGGGGTTGGCAGGTTCAAGTAGATTCACCTTATCTGAAGTAGCCTGAAGTATATTATGATTTCTGGGAAATGAGTTAAGTTAGGTCTTAAGTAAGGTCTTAAGTAAGGTCTTCAGTGAGTTCTTAAGTTAGGTCTTAAGTGAGTACTTAAGTACAGGTTGCTGCTCAATGCCATTCAGAAGTGCAGTGTACTAACTAATCAGTTCAATATTAGGATGAGGAATTCAGGGTTTCAATACAATGTAGGTCTCATATACACACATACTGTTGCACACTACTAACCCTGACTACAAGTGCATCTATAAGACATATATGGAGCAAATGAATAGATCAAATATTTAATACATATAGACACTTAAACTAAGTACGGCCAATGTGACAATCTTTCCCTCAGTGGTGTCTCTCTCACGATCTTCCACATCGGCTTTCCCACCTCTTACACAGTATTCCTGGCTTTCCCACATCACCTCTCACCCAGTATTCCTGGCTTTCCCACATCACCTCTCACACAGTATTCCTGGTTTTCCCACATCACCTCTCACCCAGTATTCCTGACTTTCCCACATCACCTCTCACACAGTATTCCTGACTTTCCCACATCACCTCTCACACAGTATTCCTGGTTTTCCCACATCACCTCTCACACAATATTCCTGACTTTCCCACATCACCTCTCACACAATATTCCTGACTTTCCTATATCATCTCACACAATATTCCTGACTTTCCCACATCACCTCTCACACAATATTCCTGGCTTTCCCACATCACCTCTCACACAGTATTCCTGGTTTTCCCACATCACCTCTCACCCAGTATTCCTGACTTTCCCACATCACCTCTCACACAGTATTCCTGGTTTTCCCACATCACCTCTCACACAATATTCCTGACTTTCCCACATCACCTCTCACACAATATTCCTGACTTTCCTATATCATCTCACACAATATTCCTGACTTTCCCACATCACCTCTCACACAATATTCCTGACTTTCCTATATCATCTCCAACAGTATTCCTGACTTTCCCACATCACCTCTCACACAGTATTCCTGAATTTCCCACATCACCTCTCAACAGTATTCCAGGTTCCAGGCAGAGTTAAAACAGCCACATTGTTTGTGGTAAAATACATTTCAGTGGTAGGAAACCAAAAGGTGGCATAAGCATTTTGACTTCCTGAGCTCCCCAAAGCCCTCACTACGCACAACCACACACACACTCACACACTTTACACACACACACACACACACACACACTATACACACAGACTAAACTCACACACACTATACACACACACACTTTACACACACACACACACACACACCTCTTCCCTTGCTGGTCTCAGCGTTTTCTCGTCTGTCAACACACCCTTTCTCTCTTCCACCTGGTCACCAGCTGACATAAGACAGATAGACAGACTCCCCCCCCCCCCCATTCCGCAGAGCAGGGTTTTTCACCAATGCCGTTCTACCTCACAGGGAATATAGGCTTGGGTCAAAATCATTATGATTCTATGTCTACAAGTCATTATTATGACACTATCTTCAGTCGGGAAATATGACAAAAATAAATAGATTGAGTAGAACTACACTTAACTGAAATAAATTCATGACAGAATATTGTATTATGATGAGTCATTTTCAATAATAATTCCACATGAATAGGCCCCCACTGTAACCTTATATGACTATGTCAATGTGCACTGTAACCTTATATGACTGTCAATGTGCACTGTAACCTTATATGACTATGTCAACGTGCACTGTAACCTTATATGACTATGTCAACGTGCACTGTAACCTTATATGACTATGTCAACGTGCACCGTACCCTCATATGACTATGTGAATGTGCACTGTAATCTATGACTATGTGAATGTGCACTGTAATCTATGACTATGTGAATGTGCACTGTAATCTATGACTATGTGAATGTGCACTGTAATCTATGACTATGTGAATGTGCACTGTAATCTATGACTATGTGTGTGTGTGTGTGTGTGTGTGTGTGTGTGTGTGTGCATGAAAACTGGAAATTTACTCCACTGCTGTCTTCAAACAGGTATGCCTCGTTTGAATATCATGCAATTATGGTAACTGCTCCTGTTAAAACATATGTGATTGTTATCTACCGGCCACCAGGACAACTGGGCGATTTCGTCCATGAGCTGGACACCCTGCTGTCAGCCATCCCTGACCATGAGTGTCCAATACTCATCCTTGGCGACATGAACATCCACCTAGACAACCCCAACTCGGCTGACTTCCGGACCCTGGTCCACTCGTTCGACCTACAACAGGTACCCACTCCCCCAACTCACAAAGCAGGGAAAGAGCTCGACCTCATCCTTGCTCGGAACTGCACCACGGAAAACCTAACTGTAACCCCTCTCCATCTCTCAGACCACTTCTTCATTCGCTTTGATGTTCGACTCATTGAGCAACCCTCTGTCCCTCCTCCTATGGTCTCGTTCCGGCGCAACCTCCGCAAACTCTCCCCCACTCACTTTTCCTCCCTGGATTCCTCTACTCTTCCACCTTTATCCACCTTCTCCTCACTAGGTGTCAATGACGCCACAGAATCTCTCTGCTCCACTCTAAGCTCATGCTTGGACAGTTTGTGTCCACTTTCTACCAGACCTGCGCGAGCTACCCAGTCTCATTCATGGCTGAGTGATACCCTCCGAACGCAGCGCTCCAATCTCAGAGCGGCTGAGAGAAAGTGGCACAAATCTGCAGCACAGGACGATCTTGCAAGCTACCAGACACTGCTGGCCTCCTTCTCAACCAGCATCACTGCTGCTAAGAAAACTTTTTTCAATGACAAAATCAACAGTGCAACTGATGCTCGGAAACTATTTTCCACCTTCAAAACTCTGCTCTACCCTCCTCCTCCTCCCCCAGCTACTAACCTCACAGCCGATAACTTTGCTTCCTTCTTCACAGAGAAAGTGGCAGCCATTGGGAAACAATTTGACCAACTGTCTTCCCCCCCTAAGGGCGCTACCATCAATAACTCATCTTTTCCCTCCTTCACCCCCCTCACTGAGAGTGAGGTCTCCAAAATCCTAGCAGGTAGCCGTCCAACTACATGCCCGCTGGACCCTATCCCATCCAACATCCTTCAAGCCATTTCCCCTGCCGTCCTACCGGCAATAACACAGGTGATTAATGCCTCTTTTAATTCTGCAACATTTCCTTCTTCATTCAAGGTGGCTCGGGTGACGCCGCTGCTCAAAAAGCCGTCTCTCGATCCCACTCAGGTGGAAAACTACCGACCGGTCTCACTTCTCACTCTCCTATCTAAAACACTTGAGAGGGCAGCCTCCAAACAGGTCACAGAGTTCCTGTCAACAAACAATCTCCTCGATCCAAACCAGTCTGGATTCAAAAGCGGTCACTCCACCGAAACAGCCCTGCTATCTGTGACAGAGGCTTTAAAAACAGCTAGAGCAGCAGCTCAATCCTCAGTTCTTGTCCTGCTTGACCTATCAGCTGCGTTTGATACAGTCAACCACCGCATTCTTCTGTCCATACTATCAAGTATGGGCATCTCAGGCAAGGCGCACTCCTGGTTTGAATCGTACCTCTCTGGGCGCTCATTCAAGGTGTCATGGCAAGGTCATCTATCTGTACCCCACCACCTCACCACTGGGGTGCCCCAGGGGTCTGTAATGGGACCACTTCTCTTTGCCATCTACACCACCTCGCTGGGCCCCATCATCCGCTCGCATGGTTTTTCCTACCACTGTTATGCCGATGATACTCAACTGGTTCTGTCCTTCCCTCCTGAGGACAACACTGTTTCGGCACGGATCTCAGACTGTCTTGCTGATATATCCACATGGATGAAAAACCACCACCTTCAGCTGAACCTGGCCAAAACAGAACTGATGGTCTTCCCAGCCAAACAGTTCATCCACCACAACATCAACATCAAGACTGACTCTTTATCTCTGGCTCCATCCAAAACAGCAAGAAACCTCGGGGTCATTATTGACGACCAACTAACCTTCACAGCCCACATTGCCTCTGTCGCGAGGTCATGCCGCTTTGCGCTTTACAACATCCGCAAAATCAGGCCGTACCTAACCCAGTATGCCACCCAGCTCCTGGTGCAAACCTTGGTGGGTTCCCGCCTCGACTACTGCAACGCCCTCCTAACGGGCCTGCCGGCATGCGTGGTAAAACCACTACAGATGATCCAGAACGCAGCGGCGCGCCTGGTGTTCAACCAACCAAAGAGGGCACATGTCACCCCGCTACTCACTGAGCTCCACTGGCTGCCAGTAGCTGCTCGCATCAAATTCAAGTCACTTATGCTTGCCTACAAAGTGCTTACTGGGTCTGCTCCCACCTACCTAAATGCTCTTGTAAGGGCAAATGTCACACCCAGGACGCTGCGCTCATCCAGTGAGCGTCGTCTGGCACTGCCCCCAGTGCAAGCAAGGCAATCCAGACTATTCTCAGTTGTAGTTCCACGTTGGTGGAACGACCTGCCTAGCACTACCAGAGCAGGAGCGTCCCTCCCTACCTTTAAGAAACTCTTGAAGACCCAACTCTTCAAAGAGCACCTCTCTTCCTAAACTTGCACCTTGGCTCAACCTGCACTTAAGCAGCAACAGGCCCGCACTTCTTTTTTTATTCTTTCTATGTCGTTTTATAAGCAATATTTATGGTTACACCAGGTTTTTTAATGCTCTTAGCTTGATTGTTCTCCCTTGTACGTCGCTTTGGACAAAAGCGTCTGCTAAATGACTAAATGTAAATGTAAATGTAAATGCATGATGTCAAGGCAGGAAGAAATCATGACAAAGAATGACGGCTAAGTAAACACTGAGAAGTGTGTGTTATGTTTGTCCATGCGTGTGTGTCTGTGATGTCCGTCCGTCCGTCCGTGCGTGTGCGTACGTGTGTGTGTGTGTGGTGTACGTGCCTGTGCGTACGTGTGTGTGTGTGCGTCTGAGTGAGCGTGGGGGAATCCTGTCCGGTCGAGTTCCAGCAAGCCCCGTCAGAGTGCCTCTCGTCTGAGGAAACAATACTGTATGTGTGTGTGTGTGTGTGTGTGTGTGTGTGTGTGTGTGTGTGTGTGTGTG
>NC_137909.1:29855284-29860284 GCF_963457725.1 Sprattus sprattus
GCTACATGCAAATTCATGCCAGTTCCACAAAGACAGTGACGCTATAACAAAAGATACAGGTATAAAGCTATAAATCACAGAGAAGTACTTATTTTTTTATTCCTGCACTTTCTGGACTCTCATCTTCTTTGCACTTTTCCTCCTTGTATATACTTTTTTAAGACTTCTTGGACTTTTAGACCATTGCACTGTTGTATTGTTCTGCACTGTTGTATTGTTTTGTGTTGTGATGTATATTTTGTGTAATATGTGTAAGCACACTAGGAGCCACTTTACCAAGACAAATTCCTTGTTTGTGCAAACTTACTTGGCCAATAAAACCTGATTCTGAAATCACTCAAAACACGTCTAGCTATAAGCTAGCCATTTGACAAATGCATCGGTCAAGCACATCTTTCAGGATGCCTACTGCAGTCACGCTACATGCAAATTCAGGTCATCCTCAGTCAGTAGAGCTTCAAATCAACTCATGCGTAATATCCTTGCGTGTAACAGCAACAAGAACATACTGTATGAATACAGACACAATAAAAGAACATACTGTGTAGTTTGTGAATACAGACACAATAAGGAACACACTGCATATGATTTGTGAATACAGACACAATAAAGAACACACTGTATATGATTTGTGAATACAGACACAATAAGGAACACAGTGTATATGATTGGTGAATACAGACACAATAAGGAACACACTGTATATGATTTGTGAATACAGACACAATAAAAAACATACTGTATATAATATATGAATACAGACAGACACAATAAATATTCTGCAGACCTTTGAGGCTCGTTGTCCTGGAGACACTCTGTCAGTATGTAAGATGTCTTCTCACCCTCTTTTGTTAGCCCCTGCCAGAACAAACACAGAAATGCTGCTGCAGTGATTTAAGTGCAGACATCAAAGTACAGCAGACATAATATTCTACAAACGTCTTCCGGTTAATATGTAACCTGTAGTAGGCAGTAAAAAAAAAAAAACGTATTAAAGGCCAATCTAAATCCGCAATCAGTTGTGAGTCACTCCTTTCGCGTCTGATCTCACCTGGACTGGCTCCCCGTCCTTCCAGACCATCCCCTCTCCATCACTCTCCCACCTGAGGTGGACCTCCTTTCCTCTCCATGAGGCGGGGACCTTCAGAGTCACCCTAAACCAGCATGTCCACCACCTGTCAAAAAAAAGGAAGGCGCTTTATTTAGCGAAAAAGAAAACACACTTTAGGAATAAAGCTTTAAGAAAGGTACCCTCATGATAGCCTACTTACGTGGGTCCAAAGCTATCTCCAACAGTATATGGTTGGAAGGTTTGTTTGACGACCTCTGAGAATGTAATGCGCTTAGGAGACAGGAAGGAAGACAGCGATTCCAGCGAACAGGTGTCCCCGTAAAGCCTAAACCCAGGACACAAGAGAAGCCAAAGCATGGGGAGTCCTGTTATCAGTGTGTAGTCGGTATCATGGAGGCTTATACTAGGTGTTGCATAGAGCAGAAGTTTTCTGTTTGTGTGCAGTATTAGAGAAACCATGTAGGCTACGTTATTTGTTATCCATTGGTACAACCCTGCAAACTAAAATAACAGTTTGCTCTTCTTTCACTTTCACAAGGTTTTGGAGCTGTGGCTTAACAACTTTAAGACGTGATAGCAACGTTGCAGTAAATTATGAGTGGCTACAACGTTAACAATATGTTACCTTCCTTTGAGATTGCAGTCCGTGAAATAAATATCAGATGTGAACTTTTCTGCACGCTCAAGAAGTGTCCTCCTGTGCTTTAGGACCGGTTGGTGATACATGATCACGGAATACCTGCAAAGCTAAATAACCGATCCGTTTATGAAACAAAACAACATGAATGAACACAGTCCAAAAGGCACTACATTCATTGACTTGCACCCGGAAGTACAATCCACAATGTTTTTGTGCTTGTTCAGTCGACAGATGTCGCTGTTGTACAGTAGGTCAGAAGTTGAAACTATTGATGCTGTGGATAGGCCTGTAATTTTGTTTTATGAGGTGACAATTTTTGCAAAGATCACATTAGGCTATGCCATGTTTGATGTAGTTTCCCGGTTACATACTCTTTGGAAACTAAAACCAAAGTACGCAGCATTCTTTACAGGCAGATGCTGGATATATCCATTGAGTCCAGAGCTTAGCATCGTCTGCAGAGATAGCAAACTGTGCATTTCAAAGTATAGGTTTTACTGGATACAACAGCGCTCAACCCTATATTCAACCTATATTCAACCAACGTTCAAATTACATCCTATTGAATTCCTCTGTGTCATAGGACCTCTGTCTGAAGGCGTTATATTTTAGGTCCAGTATGTCGTGCTGAGAATGGGGTTATGGTGTTTAAGGTCCTTTACAGCCCGGAAAGTATGACGGCCTGACATTAAGGCTATGGCGTTTGCACCGTAGTAGAAGACATGTGCGCTGCATACCACAGGATATCCAGAACATCTGCGTTGCTCAATCATAAGTAAATCTCATACAGACGCCTCCTCCATACATTTGTGACTGTTGTTTTGATTCGTACTGAATGCAAATAATAAGGAGCACACCGGCGTGCAATAAACTGTATTTATTAATAAGGGAGTAACTTCAAGTGTGACCTAGCTGTGTCAAGTATCATGCTGAACTTACACACTGAGGATGCGCAGGAAGAATTCAAAATACAAATCGTGAAGCACCCTGATTGGCCAACAGGAAGATAAATGAATATTACAACTGTGCCAGGTGTATTCTATGTGTCAATGTCACCAAGAACCAGGAACTATCATCCCTCCCAGCTCAAAGTTCTGCCCAGGTGTGAGGTACTGATCTTTAAAAAAAGGTCATTAAAACTTGAAAAATGTTTTCATTCCAGTAGGCTATTTTCAAAAAGGCGAAAACCAGTGTGCAAAACCAGTGTGAAATACCTCACCACCTGCAAATGGGCTCACAACCTTCAAAGTTCTGCTCAGGTGTGAGGTACTGATCTTTAAAAAAAGGTCATACAAACTTGAATGTTTTCATTTCAGTACTTCCAAAAGGTGTAACCGTTGTGCCAAATTAACTTTACCTCACCACCTGCATGGGAGATCAGCAGAAACTGGACTGTGTGCAACATTATGCCCTCTTCTCATGCATAATTATGTGTACTACATTATGCCCTCTTCTCATTCATAATTATGTGGGCTACATGGAGGTGCTCTACCACAGACCAGGGACAGACCCCGGGAGATTCAGAGGATCAACCATGGAAAGGGTTTATGGAACGTGTCAGGCAGTGTGCATTAGGTAGATTTTATAGGCGTGTACATTTTGTAGGTTTTATAGGCACTGTACATTGATTAGATTTTTATAGGTAGTGTACATTGAGTAGATTTTATAGGCACTGTACATTGATTAGATTTTATAGGCAGTGTACATTGATTAGATTTTACATGGGTTGAGATTTTTACATCTGCCCTAGTTGATCACATTTGGCGAGCACATTCTAAGACATCACAGAGAGGTCAAGCAGAGACGAATGAGGGTAAGTGAGAGAGCTCTGGTTTGTGTGTGTGTGTGTGTGTCCTTATGTATGCATGTGTGTGAGAGAGAGGAACCCAAGTCCATGCACGGCAGCTGAAATCAGTTGGAAATAACACATTTGTTGTGCTTGGTTGTTCACAGTGTCGCCTGCAGGCCTGATATTACACCCCAGTGTGGGCCTCGCTGGTTGTTCACAGTGTGTGTGTGTGTGTGTGTGTGTGTGTGTGTGTGTGTGTGTGTGTGTGTATCTGCAGGCCTGATATCACACCCCAGCATGAGTCTCGCTGGCAAGTCCCCCCAGATAGGAAGGCTCTGGATGTGTGTCATCTTTGCTAGCGTGTCATCTTTGCTAACTCCTATGAGAGCGGCAAACTATGGATGTGACACACACACACACACACACACACACACACACACACACACACACACACACACACACACACACACACACACTAGATGTGACACATTCCTCTCCAGATCCTTTGGGCAGAAGTGGGAAGGCGCCTAGTTTAGGAATGGTAGAGTTTGAAGAAGGGTCAGGGTCACAGTCTGTTTTTTGTTTTGTTTTATTCTATGCAAGATTAGCATACATGATTCCCTCTGGGTTGGAACAGGCTGCAGTCTCAACTGGAAACTTTGAGTTTGTGAAATACGCATTGGGTGACTGAAACATGTGACAAAAGCATCCCATCTTTGAGGTTTTTTTACGGCGATGAGGAAAAATCAATGATGTCTGTGATTTCCATTCAATGCAAAAAATCCATGTGTTCATATAAAGCATCTGCACGACAACTGGTGTTCATTAAATATCTTTACTCTCTGATAGTCAGTTATAACACAGCGAAGGACTACTAAAGAAATCAAATAAACAAAAGCACTTAAAACATCAAATCACATTCACATTTCACAGTATTCAGTCTTCATCTTCCAAACATCAGCAATATTAACGTTATTACTAGCTACTTCAAACCATGACAACAATGGACGCAGTGTGTCAGCGATTTGTCGGGTAAAACAAAAGAATGAGGCACCTGTCTCTTGATCTGCTTAGTAGTTTTTCTTAATTCTGATTCAACGTCTCCCAGCTTGTTTTGCAAACTAACTAAATGTCTCCTATGCTGATGAGTGCAATGTCATCAGTGTAGTCAGGTTTCATTTCAAACAAGTCCATAGCATGTGGAGAATATACACCGTAGAGAAGCACATGAGACCTAGCCTGGGAAGTCCCGCCCCTCTTCTCCGGCCAATTTGATTTAGCCTCTGAAGGGGGTCTGGCAAACTTAGGATAGCAGTTCACTTCAAGGTTTCCAGAATCCTTGGAGCCAATCACAAACTGGCTTTTGGCTACCTGGCGCGCCATTGGCGGATTTAAAATAACTACGTCTACCGTAACAAAAGCGAAACTTAAGAGAAAAGCACAGTAAACTATATACTGCTCTCGCGGCTGTCTTGGATGATTTCAAAGGCAAGTTTTCT
>NC_137909.1:29870284-29872784 GCF_963457725.1 Sprattus sprattus
CTCGCTGCGGACGACGGCCCTCAGCTGCCTCGCCGCCTTCTCCTCCAGCGCGCCGTAGCACAGCGCCGCCTCGCTCGCCGCGTACTTCCCCCCCGGGTAGTGCCCGCCGCCCTGCGTCGTGCCTCGCTTCCCTGCCGCGGGCACGCTGTAGGCGTTGTTGTTGCTGCCGCCCCGGCCGCCGCCTGGCAAGCTGTTTTGCTGCCAGCGCTGCTTGTTTGCGCCCGGAGTGTGGGCACGCTGGCTCGTCCTGGGGTTTTGCCACTTCCCCCCGGTGGTGCGGGGCTTGGGGCTCGGGGCGGGCAGCAGCTTGTAGAGCCCGTCGTCCGTGAGGTCTGCCAGGTCGCCGACCAGCAGCTGCTGGATGACCTGCTTCCGCCGCAGGGCAGTGCCCGCCTTGAGGACGCCATGCAGCGCCCGCCCTACATACACACACCACATGGAGGGTTTAGACACTCTTCATGTTAGGAGCACAGACCCACAACGCACCGAGAAGCCCAAGGAGACGGAGACGAAGACGGAAATGGAGAAGACAAGGAGACGGAGAAGAAGAAGAGAAGGAAATGGAGATGGAAACGGAGATGGAGACGGAGATGGAGATGGAGATGGAGATGGAGATGAAAAGGAAACGGAGATGGAGATGGAGAAGGAGAAGGAGGAGCTGATGGAGAAGAAGAGGAGCTGGATATGGAGATGGAGATGGAAATGGAGATGGAGATGGAGATGGAGATGGAGATGGAGATGGAGATGGAGATGGAGATGGAGATGGAGATGGAGATGGAGATGGAGATGGAGATGGAGATGAGACGGAGATGGAGACGGAGATGAGAAGGAAACGGAGATGGAGATGGAGAAGGAGAAGGAGGAGCTGATGGAGAAGAAGAGGAGCTGGATATGGAGATGGAGATGGAGACGGAGATGAGAAGGAAACGGAGATGGAGAAGGAGAAGGAGAAGGAGATGGAGATGAGACGGAGATGGAGATGGAGATGGAGATGGAGATGGAGACGGAGATGGAGATGGAGATGGAGATGGAGATGGAGATGGAGATGGAGATGGAGATGGAGATGGAGATGGAGATGGAGACGGAGATGGAGATGGAGACGGAGGAGCTGATGGAGAAGAAGAGGAGCTGGATATGGAGATGGAGATGGAAATGGAGATGGAGATGGAGATGGAGATGGAGACGGAGACGGAGACGGAGATTGAGGAGGAGATGGAGATGAGAAGGAGATGGAGATGGAGATGGAGATGGAGACGGAGATTGAGGAGGAGATGGAGATGAGAAGGAGATGGAGATGGAGATGGAGATGGAGATGGAGATGGAGATGGAGATGGAGACGGAGACGGAGATTGAGGAGGAGATGGAGATGAGAAGGAAACGGAGATGGAGATGGAGATGGAGATGGAGACGTAGCAGCGTTTGAAATAGTGGCACAAGAGAGGTTTCAAAGCATTCAGCTCAAACAAAGTGCGTTGCGATACCATACAAAAAGCAAAGAGAGCGAGAGACAGAGAGCAAGAGAAAGCAAGCGAGAGAGAGAGAGAGAGAGAGAGCCAGAGAGAGAGCAAGAGAAAGCAAGCGAGAGAGAGAGAGAGAGAGAGAGAGCCAGACAGAGAGCAAGAGAAAGCAAGCGAGAGAGAGAGAGAGAGAGAGAGAGAGAGAGAGAGCCAGAGAGAGAGAGCAAGTGAAAGCAAGCGAGAGAGAGAGAGAGAGAGAGCCAGAGAGAGAGCAAGTGAAAGCGAGAGACAGACAGACAGAAAGAGGAGGTCTTCTCCAGTGAGAGCGACTGAGCAGACAGGTTGGGCAAGAGCGTGAGTGATGAGCGGAATGCAGATCTCTCTCATTCCAAAGAGCGCCCAATGAGTTCCTGTGGCGAACCACTGCGGGAACTAAGCCCAGGAGTTATCGAGTGCCGAGCGTCTAATTTCGACACAAAAATCTGCCCTTCATTGTGTTCAGAGGGAGATTTGTGTTCAGAGGGAGATTAGTTGTGATCTCCTGGAGAGCCGGATTCTCCCAGAGTCCCCCAGAAAAAGAGCTGTCCAGTAGTGGAATGTTTGATAGATACGGAAAATGGCAGAATTGTGGGAAAAGTACCCATTTAGCTGGAAACCACTAGAAGGTGGCAAAGCAGAAGCTGAGAGCCATGGCGACTGTCCTCGTCTTCAAAGAGCCCACAAAATCATAGTCACAACTCAACTGCAAACCAGCCCTCTTTCAATAAAACAGCATCCTTCCCCCAAAGCAGCTATATCAAGCCTCCCCAAGGCTGCAGTACAATGCAGTGCGAAAGCTTTGCCCTTTCAGCCAGCTCCTATGAGTTATCACAGCATGCTCTCTCAGCCCAGTGACCCCATGCCGCATGCGACCTCAAGCAGATGGATCCCCCCTTATGTGCTGTGGTTCTGCCTAAGGTTTCTTCCTGCCTAACAGGGAGTTTTTCCTTGCCCCTGTTGCCATTGTGCATGCACTAAGGGGGTTTAGGCTCTGGGCTCTGTTA
>NC_137909.1:29877784-29947784 GCF_963457725.1 Sprattus sprattus
AGAAAGGGAGGGAGAGAGAGATGAAGGGAGGGAGGGAGACACTAAGAGAGGGTGAGAGAGGGAGTGAGTGACAGGGAGACAGACAGAGAGAGAGGGTGGAGAGTGAAAGAGAGAGAGAGAGTGACAGAAAGACAGACAGAGGGAGGGAGGGAGAGTGGGAGAGAGGGAGACTCTGAGAGAAAGTGAGGGAGAGAAAGGGAGTGTGTGACAGAGAGAGGGAGGGGGGTGGGAGAGAGAGACAGAGAGCCTAGGGTTCTTGCATCAGCTGAAGATATCTCTGGGTTACCCAGTATGTCAGTATCTGTTAAATGTGAAACACTTTGGTCACTTTATAATGATTCAATCTTAAATATAAGTCTTGCCCTCAATGTTGATGCTTAACTATATACACGTTTTCCTTCAGTGTAGCATGGTGTGCCAGAACCTTAACGCTCGGTCATAATTTGCAATATTTATTTATGCCCCCTAGGATGATCAGTACATTTCCACTTTCCAATTTCCAGTAAATGTCCAATTTCCACTGTTTGAGGGCTTGTGGATTATTCTCATCATTTCAATGTGTCACCACACCAATTAGAGCCTTAAATAATAGCCCATAATAGCAGGAGGGATATGCAGTTAAGGACCATTGTTTTGTTTTGTTCCCCGAACCACTTCATTTTCACTTTTGCGTTATGGCAAAGAGCTCCATTATGCTGTAAAAGGCTTTGTTCATCACCAAACTGTTCCTGGATGGTTGGGAGAAGTTTAGGCACCGTTTAGGCACCGTTTAGGCACCGTTTAGGCAACTGTATCGTTTTAGCACCGGTAGTGTAGGAGTTTAGCAAAGGCAGTTTTAAATTCTGATGTCATCACTAGGGATGGGTATCGTTTGGGTTTTTTCCGATACCGGTGCTAAAACGATACCGTTGCCTAAACGGTGCCTAAACTTCTCCCAACAATGGCAGTTCCTGAGTGGAAAGGTTTTACGGATGATCATATTGCGCCTGAGTGTTCTTGCTGAAGACCGTCCTATCGAGTACACTGCATATTAACTACCCTTAGTTATTAGGACCTGCGTCCACCTGGCCGCCAGCCCTCTAGACTCCCTCACCTCCGCGGCGAACTGCTTGCCGTTGACGGTGTGCTCGGAGCCCGGCAGCAGGCTGGGGGATCCCCAGTGGAAGTGCAGCTGGGCGGCGGAGTAGCGGTACGGCAGGCTGGAGATGAACATCCTGGAGGGCAGAGACAACTGCACTGTGGAGAGGAAACAACACAACGACTTAACACACTGTACTGTATACACACACACACATATGCACACACACACACACACACACACACACACACACTCTGTATAGATACACACACATATACACACACACACACACATATATACAATACATACACATATATGTCACACATAATAATAATACCTTTATTTTATAATGCGCTTTTCAGAGACCCAAAGTCGCAAAATACATACATACATACATACATACATACATACATACATACATACATACATACATACATACATACATACATACATACATACACACACACACACATACATTTATATACATGCATTTGCACATACACACATATAGACATTCAGATATAAGGACACAACTAACCTAAAAGGATCTCAACTTGTGTTAAAGAAAAACTGGTCAAATCAATCAATCAGTTCAGGTCAATGTAATCAAAAGAACTGAACTGTGTTAATCCTGAAAGGTTATTATGTAGAACACTATTCATTTGGCAGGAATGCCCCCAAATGGTATTTCCACACAATTTCAGCTGGCCAACATAATCTGACCAAATGTTTCTCAGTAGGTAATGATTGACCATTGATGTTCCAATCACAAAGAGGAATTAGTGGGGAATAAAGACTGCATACATCGCCCCTGTACACATGCCGATTGCAGTTTTAAATTCTGATGTCATCACCCATCTTTTTCTTCACTGAAAGAAAACAGACAACATAGAAGGCCTAAAGCAGTTCTGTTTATGAATATATAGGGTTCGTGTTCTGAAACAGTTCTGTTAATGAATATGTAGGGTTCGTGTTCTGAAACAGTACTGTTAATGAATATATAGGGTTTGTAAAGACAAATTAGTGGGGAATAAAGACTGCATACATCGCCCCTGTACTCATAGCTTCAGGGGATGAAGAGCTAGAAACAAACATTAGCAAATATCCACAAATAGTTCCCTCAGCCTTCTCACTCTCGAGCAGCATCAGAGACAGCTAAAAGCTCACGGTCCTGTCAGGAATATTAACACGGTTTACGCACAGCTTTTAAAACCTGTCAGATTACAGGACAGGAATATTGGGGGTTGGGGGGCGACACATAAGCTGCCACCTGGCAGATGAAGACAGTGTGCAGAGGAGAGGTTTGTCTGTAGTCCGCTGCTGTTGATGCAGCTATGAGGCTCTGTCAGGTGGGTACCTGCTTCAGCAACATCCAGTCACACAGAGCTAGCGATAGCGTTAGCGTCACCACACGACACCACCCCACCTGTCACAGCCCTGCCTCTAAGAACCCACTACCAGCATCGAAACCTGAGGAGTTTATCAACACTACTGAACCCACTACCAGCACCCAACCCTGATGAGTTTATCAACAATACTGAACCCACTACCAGCACTCAACCCACAGGAGTTTATCAACACTACTGAACCCACTACCAGCACCCAACCCTGAAGAGTTTATCAACCTTACTGAACCCACTACCAGCACCCAACCAACAGTAGTTTATCAACACTACTGAACCCACTACCAGCACCCAACCCTGAAGAGTTTATCAACACTACTGAACCCACTACCAGCACCCAACCCTGAAGAGTTTATCAACACTACTGAACCCACTACCAGCACCTGCTGTTTGAGTAATAAAGCATCCAAACGAAAGTTAGAACGTTCTTTATTCACAACCACAGTTTAACAGAGAGAATCTGTGTGTCGAGTTCCCGCTAACAACATAACAAATCACCTGAAGTTGATCCCACGAGACCCACTCATAGTACGGTAACACTTTAGGGTCAAACAGTTAAACAGTACAGCTATCTACAGTCCCGGACCCTGAGGAGTTAAGCAACACTACTGGGGTATCACAGCCGCAATTACACAACACTAATCAGCTCAGATTAAAATCTAGCACTCCAGAGCACACACTCAACCAAGAGTTGTCAACAAATGCTTCATCGCCCATAATGTGGCTGAGAATGTGATGGCAGCGCATACAGTACCAGTCAAAAGTTTGGACACACCTTTAATTTAAAAAAATAAGTGGTTTCTTTACTTTTATTATTTTCTACATTGTAGATTAATACTGAAGACATTTAGACTACGAAAGAACACACATGGAATGGTGTGCTAAACAAAAAAAGTGTGATCTACCAACCATGTAGAAAATAATAAAAGTTAAGAAAAAACTTTTGACTGGTACTGTAGCACAACAACCGTAAAATCCGCAGGCGAAAATGTCAGTCACAGAAAGAAACTGAAACAGTCATTAAACAAGAATGGGAGCATTCAGAGAATGCAAACCTCCGCCTTGTGACCTTGACCTTTGACCTTGACATCTGAAAATCTAATCAATTATTGCCATTATATTACCCAATCTCCCCACAAAGTTTGATGGAAATCGGTCCATGCGTTTCTGCGTAATCCTGCTGACAAACAAACAGACAGACAAACATACAGGGGCGAAAACATAACCTCCTTGGCGGAGGTAATAATGTGTTCAGTTATTTTCTTGGCAGTGAGTGTGCAGATGAAATGCATCGTTCATCCACAGACCTCAACCATGTTCCTCACAATATCAACAATATCAGCCATCTTTGTTTTACACGTGTTGCATGCTTGTGTCTTAGATGCCTCAATGGCTGTCGCTGAAGCTGGAGGAATCAGGTAGCTGGTGTTAACTATGTATTTCTGGTTATAATACTTTTACTTTGATAGGGACCGGATGTTGTACCGGAGAGGTTGTTGTGTGTGTGGTACGGATTTACTTGAAGTTGAACCAGTAAATGGAGTTAAAGAAACAAGGTGTTTTCTCTGAGTTTACAGCTGGCAGCCTCTCTGTCTCAGCCAACCATCGCTCCTAGGAAGGCATCCATCTTATTTAAACCCACAACCCCGTCCTACCACGAAGTGACACGTAGCATTACACCAAGGTCAGGGTGAAGACGAGAGTCCCTGTAATGAGACGCGTATAAATCAGTCGATGACACGGGGGTTTTCTCACAGGCCCTTCAGATGCGTATGCTCTGACACGTACCACGTTTCTGTCTCTGTTAGCGTCTCTTGCTAGAGTAATAGACCTTAATTATACACTGTTGACCAAACGTCAGCGCTAAGAATACAGTGAGGGGTTACCGCAGACCCGTGATGAACTGGGTTGTGAACAGAGCTACCTGGGTGACCAGTTGATGAATAAGGCTGCCCCCCTCCATGTTTTCCCAGACCCAAACGCAACGAAAGGCTGCGTCTCTTGCGCACAAAGGACACCTATCATAACAAGAGTGCGAGAAGAAAGAAAATGTCTTGCCATAACCCCCAAAAAACGTACATGTATCCACACTGATTTTACAGTGCATACATAAGATAACAGGTCATGGTGGAAGATACCACATGCTGCCTGAATTGCGGAGGAAATGTTGGATTGTAGATGACTAAGGCTGCCCCCTCCAACACACACACACACACACACACACACACACACACACACACACACACACACACAGACACACACACACACACACACACACATTAGTCCCACCCTCTCCAGACCAAACGCAACGAAAGGCTGCGTCTCTTGCGCACACGGACAGCTATCATAACACGAGGGCGAGTGGAGTAAACACACACACACACACACACACACACACACCCTACCTCATTTCTCTCTCACACACACACACACACACACCCTACCACATCTCTCTCTCACACACACACACACACACACCCTACCTCATTTCTCTCTCACACACACACACACACACACACCCTACCACATCTCTCTCTCACACACTCTCACACACACACACACACACACTATCATAACACGAGGGCGAGTGGAGAAAAAGAACCTCCTGTTATTTTCTTCATGTTGACCCAGAAATCCAGAGATAGAAAAGGGCCTGTGGTTAACACGTGCTGTGGTTTATGGGCTCGTCTTCATCCTCATCTTCATCCTCATCTTCATCACTCTTATTCTAGTTTGGCCTTTAATTTGCCCTTTATCAACGAAAAAATATTTTTTTCTTCGAAAGGATTATGTTTAATGCACGGGTTTATGATTACAATCATTTCTGTCCGCAGACCTCGGGATTACAAAGGGATTTCAACCCAGACTTTGGATCATAAACTCCAGAATTACAGGGCGAAACCCGAAATAGTCAGTCGTTTGGTAATGTCTTGCTCCAAGAACATTAGCAGGTAGGCTACCCGTTTTTTATTGTCTGTTGTGGGCATGAGAAAAGTCTCCAGACCAGAGAAGCACCTTGCATAAACCTCACTAACGCTTTCTTTGAGCAGCCACAGAGATACACTCTTTCATGTCTGTGAGAAGACAGACGTCATCTGTGAGCCATGAGCGTGATACACCCACACACACACTCGCTTATAAACCGTGTGTGTGTGTGTGTGTGTGTGTGTGTGTGTGTGTGTGTGTGTGTGTGTGTGTGTGTGTCTGTGAGACATGAGCATGATACACCCTGCCTTACTGGTTTCACACTGGGATTACGCTTATAAACCGTGTGTGTGTGTGTGTGTGTGTGTGTGTGTGTGTGTGTGAGTGAGTCTGTGAGACATGAGCATGATACAGCCTGCCTTACTGGTTTCACACTGGGATTACGCTTATAAACCGCGTCTGGATCTGCCTGCTTAGCGAGAGGAGCTGTGAAAGTAAAGTGACATGTGTGTTAAATCCTTCCTTATATGGAACAGAGTCGAAGAAAAAGTGAGTCACTTGATCAGTGAAGCACCTTACACCTGTACACACACACACACACACACACACACACACACAGACACACACACACACACACAAACACGACTACATGACGTTACACACACATATACATTGACATTCACACTTACATACACACATATACACACTCACATACATACTTACATACACACATACACACTTACACACACACATAAAGGTTATTCCAGCACGTGCTAAACAGCTTTAATTTGAGAGACAGTCGATGGAACAGGGCAAGTTTTTATGCAGTGTACCCTTAGCAGTATCCCATGCATACTATATAGTGTACTCTTACCAGTATCCTATACACAGGGACGTGCCCATTTGCACTCCTCGACTGAAGTTGCCCCTCTGAAGGAAATATATATATTTTTATAATAGTATTACGGCTGCAGAACTTCATGAATGCCTAGATAAAATAATCGCGGAATACGTGTTCAGGGGACGGGGCTGTGGCAACGGCGGTGACAAAAATTAATGTGTTGCCCCTTTTTTTCCAGGGCAGAGCAACTGCCCTTCAAATTTCCTGTGCAAGTCCCTGCCTATACACACTATATAGTGTACTCTTAGCAGTTGGAGCTAAAGCGCCTCTGATGACGTGCGGTGTACTATATAGTGTACTCTCTATAGCAGTTTCATATGCATACTAAGCGGTAGGAGCCATACTGCTTACCAGAGTGTCCGTTGTTGCTGAGGGTAAGCTGTTCGTTTAGGGAGAGGTTGTAGTTCCGCACCTCGACCGGTGGCAGGTTAGGCTCGTACCTCAGGAGTGGCGTCTGGAAGTCGATAGGGGACTGGAACGCCCCCCCACAGAAGGGGTAGTGCTTGGCCCAGTGATGCTCCCCGTCCGGCCCTACAGACAAGGAGAAAGGTGACCTACATTATTCCCACCCCCACCAGAGTACCCTTGTCCCACCCTCTCCAGAAAATCTGTGTCCCACCACCACAGAGGACACTCACAAGGCAGTTCAAACACACACACACACACACACACACACACACACACACATACACTAGTCCCACTCCCGCCAGAGAACACTTCACCAACCCCCACCAGAGGACCCTTGTCCCACCACCACTGAGGACACTCACAAGGGAATCACACACACACACGCACACGCACACGCACACGCACACGCACACGCACACGCACACGCACACGCACACGCACACACACACGCACACACACACACACGCACACACATTAGTCCCACCCCTGCATGTCTCCCCCCCCCCAGACTATTCTCTTCAGAGGCTCCTGAACAACCAACCAACTCTCTTCTGAAACACGTCTTCCAACTCAAACCTAGAACCTCTGAACCCTCTCTGAACTCCAGCAATGTTGCGCCCCTGTCAGATCCAGAGGCTCCCGCTAGTAAAGAAAGGCTTTGAAAGGTTTAATTGCTCTAAATATGGCCAGCTAGGAGCAAAGACACACCCGCCAATCATGAGCAGTAGGTTTCTACAGAGCTCACTGCAGAGAGAGAGAGTGAAGCAGTGCTCATGTCATCTCTTGCCTACGGTGGTCTGTGTTTGAGCATAGCGTAGCATAGCGTTATCCACACGGCATGTCACAGCTGAGTGTGTGAGGTAAGAGGAGTGGTGTCACAGCTGAGTGTGTGAGGTAAGAGGAGTGATGTCACTGCTGAGTGTGTGAGGTAAGAGGAGTGGTGTCACAGCTGAGTGTGTGAGGTAAGAGGAGTGATGTCACAGCTGAGCGCGTGAGGTAAGAGGAGTGGTGTCACGGCTGAGTGTGTGAGGTAAGAGGAGTGGTGTCAAGGCTGAGTGTGTGAGGTAAGAGGAGTGATGATAACGCCGTGTCACAGCTGAGTGTGTGAGGTGAGCGGAGTGGTGAGGTGTGAGAGGCGGCCACACGATGCCTGTTCAGCGGTCGAACCACTGGGCCTCAAGTGTAAAGACTAGCCTGCTGTTTGCGCAGCCACCGCCACAGAGAGGGGACAAGCAGGGCCCCTTTTTGAAATTACAGGTTTGCGTTACAACGCGTAGAACCAAAACTAAATGTTCCTGCTGTACTCTATGAGGTGGTCTTCCACTAAGGGTCCTCACACACACACACACACACACACACACACACACACACTCACACACTCACAAGGCAATCACTCCAGAGTCCAAACACACACACACACACACACACACAAATACACACACACAAATACACACGCACATACACTCACACACACACACACACACTCACACACACACACTATCATAACAACGCGTAGAACCACATAATGTTCATGCTGCACTCTATGAGGTGGTCTTCCGCTAAGGGTCCAGTCTCATCCCACCAATGAGGGAACACGGAACGCTAGAACAGAACACGAGACGAGACGCTCGTCCACTCGAGCAGGCCTCAGTGGGCGACTGTCACTGTCATCTCCGTGGTAACGCATGAGTGACAGGCTGCTCTGGTGCTGAAAGGCACTGGGACCGAAACTGATTGACAGACTTTCACTGTTCCAAGCGGCATATCAGGACTTCCTGCAGATCTCTGGCGTGAGCGTCTGGGCTCAGTGTATGGGAATGTGTGTGTGTGTGTGTGTGTGTGTGTGTGTGTGTGTGTGTGTGTAAATGGGTCTTTTCAGAGCTTCACTGATCCCACGGCTGCACCCGAGAATTCATGACTGTTCTTAGAGTGCACACCACTGAGAACACTCACAAGGCAATCACTCCCGAGTCCAAACACACACACACACACACACACACACACACACACACACACACACACACACACACACACACACACTCACAAGGCAGTCACTCCAGAGTCCATACTAATCTCGGTATTGTGATACAGATTAAAACAGCCAGCAGATGGCCTCTTTAACACTTCTGTCAACCACGTTAGCTTTTTTGTTTTTTTACATGCAAACAGATGATCCAAAGACCAATTTAATAAGCGTGTTATAATTTTAGAACTGTGTGAAAATGACTTGTCATGTCATTCCCAGGATCAGGCAGACTTTAATTAAACACAAGATGACAAAAAAGAACAAAGACATGAAATACCTCATAAAAGTAGTTATTACTTTTCTACTGCATTTAAAGGGACAGTTCCTCCAAAAATATTAATTCTTCCACCCTAACCCTTGTAATAGTGGTCACCCTAAAGGTTTGGCCTCGTAATAGTGGTCACCCTAAAGATTTGGCCTTGTAATAGTGGTCATCCTAAAGGTTTGGCCTCGTAATAGTGGTCACCCTAAAGATTTGGCCTTGTAATAGTGGTCATCCTAAAGGTTTGGCCTCGTAATAGTGGTCACCCTAAAGATTTGGCCTTGTAATAGTGGTCATCCTAAAGGTTTGGCCTCGTAATAGTGGTCACCCTAAAGGTTTGGCCTCGTAATAGTGGTCATCCAAAAGGTTTGGCCGTGCCAATGCACAATCAATTCTGTTATCTAGAAAAGTGCCAGAGGCCAAAAAGAACAGACCAACATTAATTTCGACAGTATAGAACATAAAAGAAAATTAAAAAGTAAAACAAAAAAACACTGTGCAAAAATCAAAAACCACAAAAAAATAAAAAGTTTGCAGGTGTTTAGTATTTAACAGGAGTATTCATCCACAATCCAATAACCCTCTGGAGGCTCAAACTGAGGCTGAGGGAAGCGACAGTGAGGACCTACACCCCCAGAGAGAAAGCATCAGACGGAGTGCTGCGCTGCGGCCGAAATGGTTGTTTTAGAGTGACGCATACATCAAACGGAGCGCTGCGCTTCGGCCGAAATGGTTGTTATAGAGTGAAGCATACATCAGATGGAGTGCTGTGCTGTGCTGCGCTGTGCTGTGCTGCGCTGCGGCTGAAATGGTTGTTTTAGAGTGAAGCATACATCAGATGGAGTGCTGTGCTGTGCTGTGCTGCGCTGCGCTGTGCTGTGCTGCGCTGCGGCTGAAATGGTTGTTTTAGAGTGAAGCATACATCAGATGGAGTGCTGTGCTGTGCTGTGCTGTGCTGCGCCTGAAATGGTTGTTATAGAGTGACGCATACATCAGATGGAGTGCTGTGCTGTGCTGTGCTGTGCTGTGCTGTGCTGTGCTGTGCTATGCTGTGCTGCGCTGCGGCTGAAATGGTTGTTTTAGAGTGAAGCATACATCAGATGGAGTGCTGTGCTGTGCTGTGCTGTGCTGTGCTATGCTGTGCTGCGCTGCGGCTGAAATGGTTGTTTTAGAGTGACGCATACATCAGATGGAGTGCTGTGCTGTGCTGCGGCTGAAATGGTTGTTTTAGAGTGAAGCATACATCAGACGGAGTGCAGCGCTGCGGCCGAAATGGTTGCTTTAGAGTGTGACATACCAGCTCCAATGCTGTGCTCCCAAATAACAGCCTTCCAAAAATGTTTCTGTGGAGTCACAAAAAGAGAGTGTGGAACTGAACGCAGACTGCCAAGCGGGTTAGTCTTACTGCCTGGAGGCATACACCAACTGACGCCAGATCTGTTTTTAGAAGGAAACTAGGAGCGTTGACCGTAAGAGCAGCATCCTTTTAATTTTTCTTTTTTTTATAAACATTAAGAAAAAAACACGCAGTCTGTCTGCTTATAATTATTCACACCCCCCTTCATTCCATTTTAATTGGAGCTGCCCCCCCCCATACCCCCTCATAGTCACATTGCTCGCCTCTAGTAATCCCCTCAGTCTCTGATGCTTGGCACAAACTGGGCGCTTGTAACGTCATGTAGTCGTGTTTGTGGGTATGTGTGTGTGTGTGTATGTGTGAGTGTGCCACAAGCGGGCCCTTGTAACTGCTGGCGCTTGGTCATGTAGTCGTGACAGGAATTTCAGTCTTCAGCAGAGTGAACACCACCATTGCGAAGCTGGAGGGGGGGGGTGTTTGACGTCATGGGGGGCAAAAAACCCTGAGACTGACTAAGAAGTTTTAAGTATCACGACTCGATCACATCCGTTCAGACTGACTGAGCTAAGTTTGTCCAATACCCTTCCCAGAGTGACCTTGCAGCAGAATGAAGTCAGGGTTTATCTCATCGAATCACTCGCTTCGACATCGCCCCGGCAACATCGCCCAGGCTACCTGGGGAAAAGGGCAAGTGGCATTTGAGGTTCTGTTGATCCACAGCGCGGAGCGGCAAGCATCCTCTCTGGATCACGAACATCGAGTTCTCCCCGAGTTACTCCAATCCCAGAGAGAAGAAACAGACACGGGCACTTGACTCAGCTCCAGTCATCTCCACAGATAATGCCAGAGGGCCTGGGGGGTCAAAGTTCAGCGACAGCAGCCTCTGGCCTCTTCCTGGTTTGATGAGAGAGAAGATGATGCAGAGGGTGGGTGGCGTGGTCTTTTCAGGGCAAGCGCATCGTCAGCGAACCACAGATTTGCCCCAGCCTCTCCCCTGCAAGACTTTTAGCTCTTTTTTTTTTCCAGGATTCTCACTTTTTTTTCTCTCCAGTTTCCGGTTTTTGCATCTTGCATAACAACATACTGCAGCACAACACTTATTCATCTGATGAGAAGACCCAACTAGTCTCCTCTAGCCTGGACATCAACACACTGCTGCACAACACTTATTCATCTGATGAGAAGACCCAACTAGTCTCCTCTAGCCTGGACATCAACACACTGCTGCACAACACTTATTCATCTGATGAGAAGACCCAACTAGTCTCCTCTAGCCTGGACATCAACACACTGCTGCACAACACTTATTCATCTGATGAGAAGACCCAACTAGTCTCGTCTAGCCTGGACATCAACACACTGCTGCACAACACTTATTCATCTGATGAGAAGACCCAACTAGTCTCCTCTAGCCTGGACATCTTTCAGGGTCATCAACATACTGCTGCACACCACTTATTCATCTGATGAGAAGACCCAACTAGTCTCCTCTAGCCTGGACATCTTTCAGGGTCATCAACACACTGCTGCACAACACTTATTCATCTGATGAGAAGACCCAACTAGTCTCCTCTAGCCTGGACATCTTTCAGGGTCATCAACACACTGCTGCACAACACTTATTCATCTGATGAGAAGACCCAACTAGTCTCCTCTAGCCTAGACATCTTTCAGGGTCATCAACACACTGCTGCACAACACTTATTCATCTGATGAGAAGACCCAACTAGTCTCCTCTAGCCTGGACATCTTTCAGGGTCATCAACATACTGCTGCACACTACTTATTCATCTGATGAGAAGACCCAACTAGTCTCCTCTAGCCTGGACATCAACATACTGCTGCACAACACTTATTCATCTGATGAGAAGACCCAACTAGTCTCGTCTAGCCTGGACATCTTTCAGGGTCATCAACACACTGCTGCACACCACTTAATCATCTGATGAGAAGACCCGACTAGTCTCGTCTAGCCTGGACATCTTTCAGGGTCATCAACACACTGCTGCACACTACTTATTCACATGATGAGAAGACCCAACTAGTCTCCTCTAGCCTAGACAGCTTTCTGGGTCCACTGAGGTTCCCTATTAGAGACTGATCATCTCCTTTACTTGGATAGTCCCCTACAGACCATCTACAGATGCTCAAATTATAAACAAATTATCTGTTGAAACTCCATTATCTACACTTAATGGATCAGGTTAGGGTTACGGATTGGATCTGATTAAGGTGATGTTCAGTGAACAATTAGAAAGATTGAACTTGAATTTCAAAAAAATCATCTGTAGAATCTCTCTAGGCAAACTTTCCAAATAAAGTGTTATCAACTGACTCTGTATGAGCCTTTAGCTAAATGAATATACAGTGTGTTTTGATGTTCAGCGCACACACACACACACACACACACACACACTCGCCCTGAAGCAACACACACACACACACACACACACAAATGTCTTTTCTTTGTTTGAGGGAGGATCTCCAGTATCAACCCTGACCAAAAGACCAAAAAGACAAGGCGAGAACCAAACAGTGGGAAACACTGCCCACGTAAACAGCTTGCATCAACACTCAGTGACTTTATGCAAGAGCCTGTAATGATCCCCACACACACACACACACACACACACACACACACACACACACACACACACACACACACACACACACACACACACTGTAATGATCCGACCAGCCTCTTCAAATAGCACCGCAGGCAAGGGCCAAGGGGGCGTGTCGCACAACACGTGAACCGCTTGTATTGCTGCGGCTGCTGCTAAAACACTCACACACTCACACACACACACACACACACACACACACACACTGGCTCATGTGGAACTATGGGCATAGCAGAGATCAGTTTCATCAGATGCAAGAGACAGCATAAGGTCAGAAGGAGGTCACGTTCTACGTACACGACAAATATTTACCACCCCCTTCTCATCCAACCCCCCCATCCCAACCCCCCCACCCCAACCCCCCAACCCTTTGCATCAGCCCTCCCCAAACCCCAAGCCCCTTCTCATCTACCTCCCCCCAAACCCCCAAAACCCCAAACCCCCCACCCCCTTCTCATCCCCCCCCCCCCACCCCAACCCCCAACCTCTTCGCATCGACCCTCCCACAAACCCCAAGCCCCTTCTCATCTACCTCCCCCCCCAACCCCCAAAACCCCAAACCCCCCACCCCCTTCTCATCTCTGCCCCCCCCCCCTGAACCCTTTCATGTTCATGCCAAATGGTTCAAATGGTGGCATTGGTATGGACTATTGGCAACTGGTTAAAAACTCCATAAATAGCTCTGACTCAGCTACGGCCAAACTGAGCGCTGTGAGTGGCTCACTGAAGACGAGCCCTATGTGCCGGCAGTGTTGTTGGTGATGATACAAATCAAACTGGGCATTGCTTGCACGGACATCTTCAAGCTGAGAGATGTACAGCACTGATCGTGAAACATTTGTGCGCTCATACAAATATTCCTACTTGCCACTGATTCTGTCATCTAAGTGTTTCCCCCTACAGTTGAGATCTACAAAAAAACAGCCATTACCTTCAGCGACTTATTTCTGCTGGATGTGTGTGTGTGTGTGTGTGTGTGTGTGTCCAATGAATGACCCCTGAATGTGTTTTTGAAGAATTGACGAGGCTGATAATGCCAGCAGTGTAGTCTTACTGTAGTCTGTAGTCTTACTGTAGTCTTACTGCTTCTGATCTGTGTGTGTGTGTGTGTGAGTGTTTGCATGCATGTGATTGTGTGTGTCTGCGTGTGTGTGTGTATGTGTGGGTCCGTACTTGTGTACATAAGTCAGTTATGAGCCTTAAATAATTAGTTGAGAGCAACATATAATGTTTTTTCTTAATCCGAACATGGTTTGTCTTTGTCACAAAACATGAATGCTTGAATGATTTTGAATCTGACAAGGGATGTTGTCCTTCATTGCAACACTGTCTCTAATTACCGTGACGACCACCACATCACTCACATCATTTGCAGCGCTGTCACAGCAAGGCGCACCTGTACTCACATTAAACCTATCTGTACCACAGCAGAGCAACAAAGACAACCAGCCCATTATAAACATTACTGTAGGAACGCCCTGAAGCACACACACACACACACACACACACAGACACACACCCTGAATCAACATATACAGTACACACACAGACACACACAAACACACACACACACACACACACACACACACACAGAAGCAACACTCACCAGTGTAGGTCCACTTGGCTCCTGAAACACAAGACAGAGAAAAATAAGCAGGTCGTTATGAAAGCCCAAGGGTCCCTAGCTTAGTGTCTGGTTATGGGGTTCATCCAACAGTCAGCATTCAACCCTCCTAGTGTCTTGAGAAAGACATCTTTAAAACATCTTTTATCCTTGGGTCATTCTGACAAGTTATATTAAAATGTAGATAGTTTAAGTATAAAAAAAATTCAAGTTGGCACAGTGTTACAATTACTTGAGTAGAATTCTAACAACAGGTGTTTGCAAAGTCAACTGGTCTCTCTCTAGCGCCCCCTAAAGGTCACATTGCAAATGTGTGTGAATGCTTTGAATGAAGGTCTATGCCATGATTGTGCTACAATAGCACTAATATTGGTTTTTTTCCAACAACTCCGAGTTTAATTATGTCATACATTTAGTTATGAATCCAGTCTATAGTGACACCTTTTGAATGAACCAATTATTTGATTTTCAACCTTCAAAATTGTTGAGAGCAGAAAGATGAAGGCAAAGCCTCTTTTGAAGACTCATGACAGCATCCATGGACATATTTAAATGAAGACAGGGTGGTTCTGTGACATCTTTTGAACACTACGGACAGCATCCATGGACATATTTAAATGAAGACAGGGTGGTTCTGTGACATCTTTTGAAGACTCATGACAGCATCCATGAACATATTTAAATGAAGACAGGGTGGTTCTGTGACATCTATTGAACACTACGGACAGCATCCATGGACATATTTAAATGAAGACAGGGTGGTTCTGTGACATCTATTGAACACTACGGACAGCATCCATGGACATATTTAAATGAAGACAGGGTGGTTCTGTGACATCTATTGAAACCTGCGGAGAGCATCCATGGACATATTTAAATGAAGACAGGGTGGTTCTGTGATATCTATTGAACACTACGGACAGCATCCATGAACATATTTAAATGAAGACAGGATGGTTCTGTGACATCTATTGAAACCTGCGGAGAGCATCCATGAACATATTTAACTGAAGACAGGGTGGTTCTGTGACATCTATTGAAACCTGCGGAGAGCATCCATGAACATATTTAAATGAAGACAGGGTGGTTCTGTGACATCTATTGAACACTACGGAGAGCATCCATGAACATATTTAAATGAAGACAGGGTGGTTCTGTGTCATCCACTCAGACAAGGAGAAGCAGAGTAGAGTGATGGCTCACTGAAGGATTAGAATTGAGAATTTAGAATTAAGAACATCAAGAAAGTTTGTGCAAGAGGTTTGAGAGAGGAAGGGATTATATATAGACCTTTGCATTGGGATTAGAACTAATATATAGTTCTATCTATATTTGAGTAGCTAATAATGATATGCCGTCACCATTACGAGAGTGGGTAGGTGAATCATTTTAAGTGCTTTAGTCTAAATATATCTAAAAAAGTGAAAACTTTGAGTGAGTAAAGTATTCTTGGAGGATAGATGGACATTTACGGGAGTTCATCGCCGACCTCTATCAATTTGCAATTTTAGAAAATAGTTTCAGGTCACTATGACCCAAGGACAATGGGAAGGGATAATCAAATGACGCTCAAATGGACCTGAGGCAATAAGTGCCAGTTTTAAATCACAGACAAATAATGCCGCTGAAACAGGCTAGTCTCCCCTCTCTGTGTCCACTGGACGGACACACACACACACACACACACACACACACACGCTGAAACAGGCTAGTTTCCCCTCGTGTCCACTGGACGGACACACACACACACACACACACACACACACACACACACACACACACACACATGCTGAAACAGGCTAGTCTCCCCTCTCTGTGTCCACTGGACAGGCTGTGGGTGTGTGTGTGTGTGTGTGTGTGTGTGTGCGTAGTCTCCCCTCTCTGTGTCCACTGGACAGTACCAGTCAGTTCCAGTCAGTCGCACCCCTGCCGAGCAGACAGGCCGACCCTCCGGGACACACCATTCCTCCGGAAAGATCTTTGGGAACCTTTGAAGTCTCTAGGGGAATGTGTGTGTGTGTGTGTGTGTGTGTGTGTGTGTGTGTGTGTGTGTGTGTGTGTGTGTGTGTGTTGGGGTAATTTACGACGGGTTAAGATCACAGGATATGTCCTGGTCTATCCTACACAAACACTTGTCATTCAGACAGGTGTGGAAATCGCACCAACCCAGCAGCAGAGAGGGAGGTAATACAAAATAAATCCTTGATGAGTGGTTTAATAAAGTTTAAAATAAGCAAGTTAATAAAGCACCGACATGGCAGAAAGAGGAAATTAAGTGAGTGGGAAGTCAACTGGGACCACAACACACAGCCTTACAATTCCCAATCAAAACTATGACACCCGCTAGATAGCTTAATCTCCTAGGCAACAGTATGCTGCTATTGCAGAGGAGGAAAATCCACTTGCTTTGGAAAGTGGTCACACCTTTTTTACTATACTGCATACTCTAAATCGGCTGTCTTTCGTTCTCAAGAAAATACTTTGAAATGCTCCTGCAGGGTCTACCCCGCTTCACAGGATAGATTCTCCCCAATGATGACCTCAACTCAAACATGAACTGTATATGATTTGGCTTCACACACCAACAACACTAAACTAGTCTTGTGTCGGCCTCGACTTAACATTACCTCACTATTTTGGCCTCCAAACGAGTGGCATTTTAGGTACAGCAATTAGCGGCTCAGTTGATTGGAGTGTTTTCACAACATACCTGACACACACACACACACACACACACACACACACACACACACACACACACACACACACACACACACACACACACACACACACACACACACACACACACAGAGTGTTTGCAGGCCCAGGTGCTCTAAAGCAGCTGGTTTTCTAAATCTAAGGTGCCACTTCACACCTTGCTTCTGTTTCTATGGTTACTACATCTGAGCTTGTACCAGAAGATGTCTAAATATTGCTGACAATCTGATATTCTGTCTGGTTGTAACAGTGGCAAGTAGAAAGACAGAATCCTACTGTCCTCAGCAGGATAAGTACAAAACAAATCATTTTTTGTATTTGAAAGAAATGTATACTTGTTTATTCTTTGAGTTAGTTAAGCTTTTAAGATACACCAGAGAATCATTCAAATACAAATGCATGTAAAAAAAAATCTGAAGAGACACAGAGAGAGAGAGAGAGAGAGAGAGAGAGAGAGAGAGAGAGAGAGAGAGAGAGAGAGAGATTGCAAGTGGGAACATATCAGATATAACTGAAAAAAAATATTATCTAACAGTCTGATCCTCTCTTTCTTTCTGTTGTTTAGTTTTAACATATTTAAATGCTAGTTTGTTAGACTCAAGACTAGCTGTTTCTTACTGCACAAGTAGACTAATTATGATCTCATAATTAACAGCACATCAATTTGTAGTGATAACATCAGAATACACTTACCATAAGAGAACAGTGGATTTATAGCAAGGATAACTAGCAGAGGAACCGATACACAATGGACCAGGTTCAGCATTTTCACTCACTCCAGATGCTGTCAATGATGACTTTGAACACAGATCGTCCGCATGACATTGGCTCCAAACCCGGCTTTTATACCAAGCTTGTCAGGTTCATTTTGTCACTCGCGTGACGTCAGAGCAATGACAAAACCAGCCAGCTGAATCGCCTTCCAAAAACACCGAAGGCAATAGACCGAAGAAGATGAAGAAGAAGAGGAGGACTTAGAGAAAACTCGTCAGTCATTTATATTTCGTCAAAACTGTGCCAGACTCCCTCGGCAATGTCCCGCGTCCGTTCTAGGACTAATTCGCCCCTGCATCTCCATTTGGCTGTGGGGTGGGGGGGAAACGTCTCGCTGCAACTGAATCCTTAACAGTTTGCCGACAACAATCTTCTGTATTTTGGTCTGAGGACACGTGTACCCGGTACAGCTGGCACTGCCAAGCTCCAACTTGCAACCAAACGCTTCTCTGAATGTGCATTTTTGTTCCGCCCACAACCACACAGCGTGCCGTCAGTTTTCACTAATTTGTGGGCGACAGTGCAGTGTTAAATTATACAACAAAAGTAGACTATGCAGTGTCAGTTTACACACCAAAAACTAAAACACTGTTAAAACACGCTACTCATAGTATTGCCCCATGTCCTATAACCTACTTTTTACAGGCCGCCGCACAAAAAGTTTCCAACAATTCCAAGCTGATCTCGCAAGATTGGCCGGTGTGTATTAACTCCTTGATAACGGACATAAATCTCTCTGTCGGCTCTTCTGGGTTTTCTCCCGCTTAACCTCGCCAGGAGAGACCACAGACGGCATGACAACAGGTGAGTAAGTGTCGGCACCTGCCCTCCGGTTCTTGCTGGCCGATAATGGATGCTTGGTTGGCACAGTAGCGCTGTTGACTGTCTGCAGATCAGGAAGGCAGTGGTTAAGTCTGGCCGGAGGATAAGCAGGAACACCCTGGGCAGACTTGGGCAAAGAATCAGATACCCTGCTTTTTTTTTTGCCAACATGCAGTGTTATAACAGTTTATTAGTTCAGTCCCTTAATTATGCTGAGTCCACAAATACCTAATTAGAATCTGGTGCAGTCTACTGCAGTAAACAGTCGATTTGGAAGAGCATTAGACACTTTCTATTCATTACCGTCTGATTAAGTTTCCAGACAGGTGCTTAACATGCATTTTTTTGAGGATATTTTCCTATTTTTCCATAGGGTGTATGGACATGACATTGTCCTCTGTGGAAATTAACTCCATGGCTCATTAGCAGCAGATGCTATCTTCACACTTCTGTACACACACAGACAGACAGACACACACACACACACACCCTCAACACTCCACCCACAGTGTGCCACGCTGCATGGGCAAAACTGTCCAGTGGCACAGCCTCGCTAGTGTTTTGGTGCCCACCGACTGTGGCTACACCATTTGATTGATGGTGTCACTAATATGCTTTTGAATGCCTATGTAGCTATATTTTAATTATCACATGAGAGATGGAGTGTGAGTGTGAGTGTGCGTGTGCGTGTGCTTATGGGTGTTTGTGTGTGTGTGTGTGTGTGTGTGTCTGTGTGTGTGTGTGTCTGTGTGTGTGTGTGTGTGAGTGTGTGTGAGTGTGTGTGTGTGTGTGTGTGTGTGTGTGTGTGTGTGTGTGTGTGTGTGTGTGTGTGCGTGTGCGTGTGCGTGTGCGTGTGCGTGTGCGTGTGCGTGTGCGTGTGCTTATGGGTGTGTGTGTGTGTGTCTGTGTGTGTGTGTCTGTGTGTGTGTGTGTGTGTGTGTGTGTGTGTGTGTGTGTGTGTGTATGCGTGTCTGTCTGTCTATGTGAGTACATCACTATGTGCAAGCACTACTTGTGTGAAGGGGATTCTATTGTTAGTCAATGAATGGTACTACTGCCACCAGCTCACTCATACTGCACCATGGGTCCTGCCTCTTGTGCACAAAAGCAGTGTTTACAGTGTGTGTGTGTGTGTGTGTGTGTGTGTGTGTGTGTGCTCGTGTGTGTGTGTGTGTGTGTGTTTTCTGGCTGGCTGCTTTATGTGGGGCGCCCCCTTACAATATCCAGAGAAGAAAATCTACTGAATCATGTTAAACATAATTTAATTATATAATGTGAAATCATTATGAAATTAAAAAAAATGCCCTCAGACACTTGAAGATTTCAGAATGGGGGTCTGTGAGCGCTTACTCTTGCAATGTGCCTGGAAGTTGTGTCAGCATTCACAATCTTGTTAATATATAAACTTGTAAACGGGTAGTTGTGTCAGCATTCACAAACGTGTTCACTCATACATTTGTAAACGGGTATTTGTGTCAACATTCAGAAACTTGTTCTTTCATAACTTCGTAAAACTGGTAGTTGTGTCAGCATTCACAAACTTGTTGGTAAACTCTGCCTGGGGGAATTACCCAGAGTTCATAGCGTTGTGGCATGATTATCAGGAGTGATTGGCATTTCCCTTATGGTCGACTCTCCTTTCCTTCTTTTCTCACGTCCTAGCCCCTCCCACTGAAGGAAACGAGGAAGGAATGCAACGAGGACGCATGGAGGAATCAAGGATCGACACACATGAGAAATTGGAGGAATCAAGAGCGGACACCTAGGGGAACGCTGAGGAATCAAGGATCGACACACATGAGAAATTGGAGGAATCAAGAGCGGACACCTAGGGGAACGCTGAGGAATCAAGGATCGACACACATGAGAAATTGGAGGAATCAAGAGCGGACACCTAGGGGAACGCTGAGGAATCAAGGATCGACACCCATGAGAACGGTAACACAAACACCCATGAGAACGGTAACATGATAAGTCGAAACATTTAGTCCCCTTCCTATTTATAACATTTACAGCCCTTGCAACCTTTCGTAATCAGTGAATTACCAGGTGATGTCAATTAAGTCTGTCAGTGGTATGGGGTCAGGCTTTAAGGGGAGCAATGTGATTGGTTATTTCTCAACTTTTGGCAATCAGGTGACCTGAGGCTGCTCTTTAATTGGTTGCTTCAGATTTTCCACTGGGCAGAGCACTCTGAACCCCAGACACTCCCACTTTTATTAGCAGTGAATTGAAATAGTTTTCATGTGTTTTGATCAATTTTGGACAATTATCGACTCTTCGTCTTTTTGGTTCACATACATTATGAACAATGGATGCGTGACAATCACTCCTTCTCATCAGTGTGCTTGAAGGTACTTTTAGCGACTACAAGTTGATGAACGTAGTTGGCTAGTTGGATGCATAGTGAGTTAGCCCTTTGTTGTTTTCCCTGTTTGCCAGTTCAAAGTCTCAGCCTCGAAGCGTCGTGGACAATGGCGGGGATACAAGACCTGAAACATCTTTCTGAAAAAAGCAAATTAAGCTGCAGATGGGTCATTCTACGAGACGGATGCCTTTTCCACTTTGTAATTTTCAATTTTTTTTCCAAGGAAAAACTGTTTTTAAGACACTTCCATTATGAAAGATCACAGTTGATCTGTGTGGGTACACCTTGGCACTACAGTAGTTTGGTTGGTTTCCTCTCTCTTTTAATCTGTGTTGCCCAAACCTTTCCCTAAGGATGTCTCAGTTGATGGGTTTGCTTAATTGACTAATTAAGCACCCAAATAAGTTTCACCGAATCTGTTACCTGCTTGTCTTTACCAATTCAGCTGGGGGTTCACTTACTTTTGAAATGGACTAATTCCATGTTTCATGTAGTTTTTTGGCTACTCAAACAATTCCCTCCAAACAAGTACGTGCAAATGATAAACATAAATCTGACATTTCATCTATGGAAAATAGGTGATGAAAAAATATTAAAAATCATGGTAAAACAACAGAAAACTCTTAGTGCTCAAGGGGTTCACATACTTTCAAGTGGCACTGTATATGATCACGCACCGGCTCCCGATGACATTTTCACTCTCCCAATCAATGCCTTCTTTCTCCACCTCTCTCTCCACTGGCACTGGGGCATTTGGGGCTTTTGGGGCAGGCTTGTGAAAGCTGAAATGCAGACAGTTTAGCTGCTTTTCGGTGGAGCACATGCAGCTCACCTCTCGATAGAGGACCTCACCTGGAATGACTGTCACCACTTGGTGACACTTCATTATAGATGTGTGTGTGTGTGTGTGTGTGTGTGTGTGTGTGTGTGTGTGTGGATATCTGTTTGTGTGTGTGTGTGTGAAAGCTGAAATGCAGACAGTTTAGCTGCTTTTCGGTGGAGCACATGCAGCTCACCTCTCGATAGAGGACCTCACCTGGAATGACTGTCACCACTTGGTGACACTTCATTATAGATGGCACTAGGGGAATCTGATCTTGCATCTGCTGCACTGCATGATCCACAGCTTCCGCCGAAATAAAGAACAACTTAATGCTTGTGGCTGTGTGTGTGTGTGTGTGTGTGTGTGTGTGTGTGTGTCCGTCGTTCTCATCAGGAGCCCCCCTGCCATGACTGGCTTCAAAAAAAGTTCCACGTACCACCTTTCAGGCCTCTTCTTGCAAGCTCAGTGCTGAAAAGGTAGAGACACACACACCACACACACACACAAACACACACACACTCACTCACTCAGTGCTGAAAAGGTAGACACACACACACACACACACACACACAAACACACACACACACACTCTCACTCAGTGCTGATAGGTAGAGACACGCACACACACACACACACACACACACACACACACACACACACACACACTCACTCAGTGCTGAAAAGGTAGAGATTCCCTTTCTGTTTATATTGTGTGCATGGCCCATCACTTAGAAAGTGAAGGACAGACACCAGTGGGTAATTTATGTATTTATTTTATTGTATTAATATAGTTAGTTTCTAATATGTAGGCACTCTGAGATTCTTTTGAATGAAAAGTGCGTTAAAAATAAAATGAATTATTATTATTATTATTATTATTAGTTTGCACATAATCCAGCACTGGAGCCGTGTGCTCCCATATAGCCGGGCGACCCTTTTGTTTGGAGGGTGACACGGACCAGAAGGGCAGGACCTCTTTGTGTCCACCTAGATAAAGCACACCAGTGTGTAGCGTGGCCTGATTTTGGTGAGGCGCCAAAGCGAACAGACTGGATCTCTGAGCTGTATTATTTAATATCTAGACAATACTACTGTGTGTGTGTGTGTGTGTGTGTGTGTGTGTGTGTGTGTGTGTGTGTGTGTGTGTGTGGATGTGATGTGATGTGATCTGGTGTTGTATTATTTAATATTTAGACAATACTATGGGCAGATATTTTGGGACAAGTTTAGCTTTGCTGAACAACTATACTAGGTGAAGACAACAGGATTGGCATTAGAAGGCACAACAAATCGTGACAAAGAGTGACAATATCAGCACACCCTGTCCAGAATAATAGACTGGGTGAAATAATGTGGAGCCATTGTGTTGAAAGACTTTTCTCAGGAAAACAATGCTCCGTGGTGCAACAATGTAATGAGCTGTCTGCTATATCTTGTGTATGTGTATGTGTGTGTCTTTGTGATTGTGTGTGTGTATGTGTGTTTGTTTGTTTGTTTGTTTGTGTGTGTGTGTGTGTGTGTTTGTGTTTGTTTGTATGGTGTGTGCTGTTAAGATTCGCCAAGCGCTCCAAACCTATGATTACTGACAGTGACAAACATATCTGTTTGAAACACGACCTCTGCGGTCACATGGCAAACATGTTGTGTACCCCCAGGGAAAGGGGAGCTGGTCTGAAACATTCTGAGATCTGGACCCTGCGATGACCCTCCACTAAGTGAGAAGACTAAGCCAGTGATCTGGACTCTGCGCTGTCCACTGAGACTGGTGAAAAGATTAAGCCTGTGGATGTGTGTGTGGACGTGCGTGTGTGTGTGTGCGTGTGTGTGTGTATGTGCGTGTGCATGCGCGTGTGTCTGTGAGATCTGGACCCTGCGCTGTTGACTGAGACTGTGTGTGTGTGTGTGTGTGTGTGTGTGTGTGTGTGTGTGTGTGTGTGTGTGTGTGGATGTGAGTGATCTGGACCCTGCGCTGTCCTCTGAGACTGAGCCAGGTCTAGAGGTATGTGCATGGGTATTATTAGAACGGTCAGTCCCTCTTGAACCGCATTAATTGTCTCTTTAAAGGGTCACCCCCCATCCCCCCCCCCGCCCACCCGCCCCTGCCCCCGCGTTGCCTTATCCACAGCGGGCTCCTTTGAGTGTGTGTGTGTGTGTGTGTGTGTGTGTGTGTGTGTGTGTGTGTGTGTGTGTGTGTGTGTGTGTGTGTGTGTGTGTGCTGCCCCTGCACAGACTCATCCCATGGAGAGGACAGGTTTATCAAGCAGGTATTCTGGACGCTGGCCAAGGTACTCTGGGTGGCATCTCTCAAAAGTGTTGGTGTGTGTGGATGTCTGTACATGTGCGTGTACTGTATGTGTGTATGGATGTGTGTGTGTGTGTGTGTGTGTGTGTGTATGTATGTGTGTGTGCATGTCTGAAATGCAACTTACGTCACCAGAGTTGATTCAGTAACAAGAAAACTGAGCCAAGCTCAAGTTCCTGGTAACAAAGCGTTGGTGTCTTCATTAAGATAGCATTTGGCTAAGGTTGAACTCACAGGCGTGAGTGCTTTCTGTCATCTCATCTCATGGAGCTTATCAGAGCTCTCTGAGCCAATCATATGCCACAGCTGTCTGTCACCGGGGAAAAGGTTGACAGATATTAGAAGTAGAACACCTTGGCATCTGCCAGTGAAGGCTGGCCTCAAAATCATCCATGGAAATGGTCTACACCAGGGGTCTCAAACTCAGGCCCGCAGGCCAATTCAAGCCCCCCAAGCGATTTTATCCGGCCCGCAAGGTTCTATTGATTTAAAACCAAATTAAAAAGTTCCATTGATTTAAAACAAAAAAATATGGCCCCCCAATGACCAGACTGGCGGTCATCGGCCCCCGGGTAATTTGAGTTTGAGACCCCTGGTCTACACAGTCACAGGGTGACTATTTACACACGGACGGGGAGCACTCCCCTATTCACCCAAAGGAATCCCTGTTTTTCTGGATGTTTGGTAGCATGATTTGGCATCGTATCCAGGCATCAAGGACAAAAGGCAGAGATCCGTTTGTGGAAATTTCGAATCTTGTGAAAGCCATTCAGTTTGCTGAGAAGATTTCAGTGTTAGTCAGCGCATATCTTGAGGATATTCAGTCCTGCTTTAACTCTAGTAACTACACCACATCCTGCTATGCTGCTATTATAAGTTCAACTTTAGCCAAACGTTATCTTAATGAAGACACCGACGCTTTGTTACCAGGAACAATAGCTTGGCTCACACACATACAGACATCCACACACACACCTGGCAGCATTTGGAGGTTGGTATCATGGTTGGCTTTCACCATGGCAATGGAGGTCATTATAAGGGCAGTGAGTGGTGATAAGCTGCAGCATGGCACCCGTTACTTCCCATCTGAGCTTATATGCAGTGGTGAAGTCCAGGGTATACGCAGGTATACGGAGTATACCCACTTATTTTTCAGTCAGCATTGCGTATACCCACTTCTGAAAACAGGGCGTTTATCCTGTGCTGTATAGGCTGCTTAAAAAATTAAGAGTAAACCCACTTCTCCAGGGACCACTACACCACTGCTTATTATGGATGTCACGACGACACTGGCAACAACTGCTTAATGTACACATCGGCTGTTAGCCAAGTTAAATGACAGTCTGAAGAATGGTACAGGTGGTCAAGTGCCACATTGATAAAAGACCCATCGATAAGTGCTTATTGTATGATAAACTGAAATTGCGGTGGTTGCAGTTTTGCCTTTTGCCATGCGTGAGATGGCCTTTGGTGTTTGAACTTGCTAGAGATAGACGTGAATAAGGCAGTTAGAAAAAGGCTTGGGGTTCCACGTTGTTTAAGTACTGTATCTTTGTATGTAAACAGACTTTTAGAGTTACCATTGACCAGCTCAGTGGAGGTGTTCAAATGTGCTTAGACCAGCCTGGAGATAACTCTGTCACAGTCTTAGGATCCAGGAGTCAAGAACAGTGCTCCAATGGTAAAAACAGTCTAAGGATCCAGTACATTTTTACATTTACACTACATTTAGTCATTTAGCAGACGCTTTTATCCAAAGCGACATACAGGGATGTATACACATTTACATTTACACTGATGGCACACTGCACATAAGGAGCAATTAGGGGTTCAGTGTGTTGCTCAAGGACGCTTCAACAGGGACTCGAACTAGTAACCTTCTGATTACTAAACGACTTCTCTACCTCCTGTACCACTGTCGCCCCAGTCTTCAGGAACACTGCTCCATGATGGTAAAATCAGTCTAAGGATCCATATTCAGGAACACTGCTCCATGATGGTAAAATCAGGCAAGAAATGGAATCCACAAGTAGCGGTTCAACATGCACAAGGCACCATACAGCATAGGGGTGTAATTGGGCAGGTACAGAGTTTAAGAGCAGGGTTTGGGCAGGAATAAGTGGCAGTTGGAAGGCACGGGGTAAGGCTACATTGCCGGAGAGGAGGCAGATGGTATCTAGCTTTGCTCGTGAGCAAGAAGACAAAGCTAGATTAGCAGCAGCGACTTCTCAGTCGAAGCAAGGGCAATGGATGAACTGGCGTGGTGTTGGGACTAGGAAGTTAAGCTGGAGAGAACCTTGGGCTATGGATGGTAACCGCATTAAAATCATAGTTGGAGCCATTTTGTATGTCCTCCTTACTCTGCAGAACCTCAGTCTGTGGGTGGGTGAAGAAAAGTTGTGTATGGGTGGGTGTTTGCTCACTAAAATATATATAAAATATTAATATCCATATTCTGTCTGGGTGTGAAACTAGCCAGACCCAGGGCCGCCACGCGTGAAGACAGAATCAGGTTTTGAAATCAATTGCATTTTTGTTTGAGAATAAACGAGTTGTGGTCAACTCTTTGCCGGTTAATGACAGGAACAGTAATATTTCTATTGTGTGAGAGTGGGCAGAAAAGTGAACACCAGGCTGACAGTACTGTCAAATGGATTGATGATTGGCCATTGTTGGTTGATGTCGAAGACGACTAGAAACTTCTACAGTGTATTGTGTTTGCTGTGAGGCCAGACATGGTGTTGTATTCTGAGTGTGAGCACATTGTTTACTTCATTGAGTTAACGATTCCTTTTCGAAGTTGTGATTGAGGAAGCCTTTGAAAGGAAAAAGCTAAAGTATAGGGAACTGCTAGTGTAAGTGTGGGAACTAGGTTAGCAAGCACACAAGACCAGTGTGTCAAGGGCTGCTGAAAAAGTGAGCCAGTGGTTGTGGCTGAGACACTCGCAGACTACTTGGGGTCGTGAATGAATCTGAACTAACACTGAGATATGTGAAATCATGTCGAGGTGTAACAGTTGTTGTCTCTGGTAGTGTCTTAACCCGTCATGAAAACGGAGGGGGGTGGGTCTGGGACGTCAGACACCGTCTGGTGGTGTCGTGTGCCTAAATCAGCGAAACACTGATGTAGGTAGGTGCTTGCTTGAATGCTCCAGTGGCCGCTGTGGGAAGCACAAGGAATTTAACAATTATTATGAATAAATAAGATGTCCTGAGTATATCTTTAAAGAAAAATCAGCTGCTATTTTCATTAGGCCCTGTAAAAGGAAATGCTCAGTTTCGGTGATGACGAGGAGGATATCCCCAAAACAGCTGCCAAGCTGACGAATGAGTGCACATAGATTATTGATCATAAGGTGAAACCTGGTGTCTTAGTCACAGTGCTTCTTCCTGTTGACACTAGCCAAAGTACAAAGTTCGTTACGGATGTCCATCCCACTCCCATCGTACTTTATGATCCCCACTCGCCTTCCTCGCGCCTGAAGCAGCAACATCACCATGAGGCAGCTGGGGACATTTCTGGTCATTTTTTCTGCCTTTTATTCCATCCAGGCACAATCAGGTAAGTGAATATAAACATACCTTTCTATTTTTAGGGGGTCTTCAGATACATTCATAAAGTTGTTTTAGAATTTAGGTTTATACCTTGGCATGAGGGACACATACAGATAACAAGCAATTTGTAGTCAACGGCACTGACTACAAGTACCATTTATTTGGTAAATGCAATGAAATATATTCTGAGAGGATGTGTTGATAGATCTGTCCATTGACGTAGATCTTATTAGCCACTGTACAGCTGAACACTTGTTAGCAGAGAGTGGAAACGCAGAAGGATTTAGGTTAGCCCTGTGGAAGTTTATAGAAATTGAAATTAAATAAAAATGTATTTCAAATGAAACTCCAGATTTGTCACCATATCTCTTGTGTTGTATGGATTTCAACTTTGAATGAAACATTGCTGTTCCTTTGGGAACAAAGGTTATGGTTTGAACGTTTATGATCCGTGTGTCATTTGGGCGTGGAAGTGAGTATAACGGCTCGCTTGAAGGACTAGTGCTAGGCATGGGTGTGTTCCGGCCTGCCTTTCCAGAGAATCGATTTAGATGAAACCAAATGGCTTCAGTTCAAAGTATCTGATTGCAAGTTGTTGTTCAATGAAGACTTTTGCTATATGAAGGATCCAAACCTTGACCTAAGGTCATTATGTATACAAAGACATTGTCTGCAGGATTCACCAGTGCAAGAGCAAACTTGATAGGCATCTGGAAACGTTTCATGTGCTACAAACATATAAGTGCTTATGGGCTCTTCAGCAAAGATCTCTGCTCTCAGTCAACCTAGCCTGTTCAAATACCCTACAGTGCTAGACCCAGGGCAGTCAAAATGCCAAATGCAGAATAGCATATTGTGATTCAGTGAGGTTTTTTTTCTTTTGTTTTGTTGTCTTTTATTTTTACTTTCACTCAAGGGTCATCAGAATCCATCTTCCCTGTTGCCCCATCCAATCAGAATCCATCTTCCCTGTTGCCCCATCCAATCAGTGAGATTGACCAAAACAAGTGTATTTTTTGTGTCTCGCGCCAACAGCAAGAAGGTTGGCAACCCTGAATGCAAGGTCATCGAGTGACCCGTCACCTCAAATTAGCATTAAAATAATAACGATAACATTTATTATTGTCATTACGGTTGTTGTTGTAATAACATTAGATGGCTCAGCACCTTCTTCCCCCATTACTTTTACTGTCCGAGCTTCGGCTTCTGACGTGAGGATGCAGTGTGCAGTGTGCACTGGTCTGGCTCTGTCCAGTGGAGTCACAGGTGGTCCAGCTAGGCTAGGCACCGCTGGATTTGTATAGGAAAAAAGACACCACAAATTGAGGTGCATCTATAAACCTTTTTCACTACCAAAGTCAAACATTAATCGACCTCTTTGTGACATTCCCATATGATAACTGTCCAGCATGCAGTACTATTCACATAAATTAGGCCACCGCCTGCATCTTGGACTTCGCCAAGTTCACCAAATCACCTCAGGTTGTTGGCCACCCTCACTGTCCAAGAAACCAACAAACTCATGAAGCTTCTGCGTAGGAGGCTGACTCTCACCCGACAGTCATAAATGACGTGTTTTATTGCAGCCATAAAAAGGTGTAGGCAGCCTCATAGACTTAGTTAGTTAAACATTAGCAAAAGGAAGAAGTGTGCGCTCCAAACTAAAGGGTACTAAGAGAGCACAGGCTTCCTGATTTTATCCCCGCAATACAAGTAGTTCATCATTTCGTCAGGTAGCCTGGTTCTCTCTCGCTAGATCAGCAGTGATGGGGGCAGAATGGCTTTTCGTTAGCTTTGGTAGGATTTGTTTTGCTTTGTTTTGTTTGTGCAAGTACATCAGACGTCTTCCAAGACCCTCTGCTGATGCAAATCAGTGTTTAATCCAGACTACTGTCATACCCGCAGTAGGGGTGGAACGAGGGTGTATTTCACCAAGTACAACAGTTCACATTAGAGTCAGTGTGATAGCCAGACTACTGACACATGCAGTGAGAGTGGAACGAGGTGTACTTCACATTAGTGTCAGTGAGGTCAAGTATACACCATTGAATTAGTAATAAATAAACAAGCTGTGATTTGTCAGAAATATTTTATCTATTTAAAAATAATTTAGTGACTTAATAGAATAATAGGTCTTTTTTTACCCCCTTTTTAAGCTGGAGGCCTTCTTGAATTCTGTTCACTGGCACCAGATGAGGGACCAACTAGTGACGTTTTCATGATCTACCTCCACTACGATGACGCCCAAGACAAGTGCCTTCCTTTTAAGTACTTTGGATCCGGCGGTAATGAGAATCGCTTTATGGCTGAAATGGACTGCATGAGAAACTGCTCAGCTAAAGGCCTTACAATTTACCCTGTCGTGGGTAAGTGTTCATCCTAGGGGTACCACTGAAGAAAAAAAAAAGACAACTTTTGGATCATAAACGTACAAAGTGACACATTAGATGAATAGTCATATTGTCCATGAAGTGTCAGTTACAACACACAAGAGATAATTCAATCATGTGTTTGTGGGGGATTAGGACGTAAGACTTAGGACGTTTGTTTTTTCCTTTTTTTTATTATCAAGACAATCTTACCTTTTCAGTGCCAAGGCTTTGGGCCATACAGACTGCGAAAGAAAGGACAATTTCCTGAGTATTTTCTGCCACCTAGTGGTTGAGTAGCGCTATATACATCATAACAGTATCAGGGATGGTGGATTTTAAAAGGAAGACGACAGTATTTGTTTTGTTATTTTACCAATCTAACTCTCTCACTCCTACACAGAGACGCAGAGGTGTCACTTACCGAAGGTCTCAGGAGAATGCATGGGTAACTACGTGCGTTACCATTATGACTCGGTCCATCATAAATGTAAGAAGTTTCTCTGGACCGGCTGCGTTGGCAACGGCAACCGCTTCCTTGACCCTCAGAGCTGCAATAGCACATGCTATGGAGAAAACGGTAAGCAGGTGTGAACCATGTAAATGAAAGTTATTAAACAGGAAAACATTCACATTCTCTTTGATTGTATTATTTGAACTCCAAAATGTACCTCTTACCGGGGGTCTCACCAAGACAGTGGTACAGGAGGTAGAGAAGTCGTTTAGTAATCAGAAGGTTGCTAGTTCGATTCCCTGTCGAAGCGTCCTTGAGCAAGACACTGAAGCCCTAATTGCTCCTGATGTGCAATGTGCCATCAGTGTAAAAAAAAATAAATAAATGTGCATACATCTTTGTAAGTCGCTTTGGATAAATGAAAATGTAAATGTAAGACAGAAGTCCACGTGAGCCTGGCATGAATGCACACAGTGGGGTCTTTCGCTGGCGGATACTAACTCTGCTTGTTTGCATGGCCTGTCTGTCCTGTCACTATGCTGTACAGATGATGGAGAGGAGCCGGAGGAGGAAGAACCGGACACCCCAGTTGGTGAGGCTTGATCACTTCCCTTAAAAATATAGCAATCATTTATATTGCGGGATTTTTGTTATTTGTTGACTTATAGAAATATATAAAGTTTTTCATTGTTTCTATTTGTTCCTGTGTTCTAAGCACTGATTTTGGGAGTGGTCTTTGGACTCATTGGAGCTGCCCTTCTGGTTGGTGTTATTGTTATGGCAGTGAAAAGCAAGTGAGTATTATCCTGCATGTTGTTGTTGTTGTTGTTGTTATGGCAGTGAAGACAAAGGGATTATTATCCTTCTGGTGTCTTCTTCCTTTCACACAGAACTGATTTGCTGTCTTGATGTCTTGAATCTATGATGTACATTTTCAGATCATAACATAGAAGTAATCACTATTGATTAAAGCAAGTAAGATGACGTTTTGATGGACAGATGACATTTTGATGGACTGCCTTGGAACTAATATGCCTTAACCCAACTCGTCATAAATGAATATATACAGTATATACAAACACAAATATATACAAATTAATGAATGTGTCTGTGTGACACTTGACCAATATTTTGCAGACCTAGTGGCAAAAAGACTAAGAAATCCCCGCAAGGAACAGACACTTCAGCACCTCTTCAAGAACCAGGAATCGAGATGTCATAGTAAAGCAATGCTCATTTCCCATTGGCCAACCTCTGGATGCTCACTTTCCATTGGTCAACATCTGGATGCTCATTTCCCACTGGCCAACATCTGGATATGGGCGAATGAGGGGGATGGTAGTCTTTTTACTTACAGTCTTGACAGAAAAGGTGAAACTCAGAAAATGTACATGGCTTTTATAATATCCACATGTGAGTGATTGAATGAATTGTGAATCTTCGTTGAAACTAATAATAAAGAACAGTAGGATGGGTAGACCAGAGAGGAGAGAGGAGAGAGGAGAGAGGAGAGAGGAAAGAGGAGAGAGGAAAGAGGAGAGAGGAAAGAGGAAAGAGGAAAGAGGAAAGAGGAAAGAGGAGAGAGGATATCTCCCAATCACTGGTATAAACTGCCGCTGCCTAAAGAACAGAGATCAACACTCCCAGTACTAAACCTGTCCATGGAGGATGATTCTTGGTCCTTTGGCTCCATTATAGACCTCCCATGAAGAGTCTTAGAAATGTGCTAAGGATTAGAATCAATCTTGCAAGCTCCTTAACATAAAATAGCTAATTACACAAGTGATCAATTGGGCCTTGTCCATCTCTAAAAGTGATGTTTTACACGCAACAACATCTCCTTTGTTAAGGTTAGTCTGGTTTAATTTAGTTTGTTTGATTTTGTGACTGACTTCTTTTTTTATGGAACAGTTGTAAAGCCCTTTACACAACTAAATTAACATTTTCTGTGTTCACTATTTCTCAAGTACAAGGAGAAATGTGTTTTTGTTTTTATTACATTTCATTTACCATTTATACAAACAGAAATGACAGCAATCTTTTACTGTGACAGGGGGGAACTGACTTGTTTTTTTATTAAATGAAATGAAACGACTCAAGAAACATCATGACCAGCTCTGTTGGGCATACTGGATTGGGTATGTGAACATGTAATAAAGAGTGTTTCTTTAAACTTGCCTCATTCTTTCCAAATAATAAAGGACACAATATCACCTCAAGAGGGCTCACCATTATGTGACCAATATGGTATGTCTTTTAATCTTTGTTATCCGTTTGCATCCACCAAACCGACTCTTAAGGTTACATACAAGGTACTTTGCACTGATAGTTCACACATGAGAATTTAGCTTTACCAATTTCTTTGTTTTCAGTTTTGGCTGCCAACACAGGTACCTTCAGGTACATTTACTATTATGGATGAATACTAAATAGCCCAGGGATCCGTTCGTCGTAAGAGCTGAAGCTAAGTTAATCAATTGTCCTATTAGGACTGGATATATCGGCTCGTCAAGTTCTACTGTGTGTCGTGAATGCTGTGAGGCCAGGCATGGTGTTGCATTGTTTACTTCATTGAGTTAACGATTCCTTTTTCGAAGATTTGATTGAGGAAGCCTTTGGAAGGAAGAGGCTAAAGTATGGAGAACTGCTAGTGTAAGTGTGGGAGCGAGGTTGGCAAGCACACACAAGACCAGTGTGCCAAAGGCTGCTGAAAAAGTGAGCCAGTGGTTGTGGCTGAGACACTTGCACACTACTTGGGGTCGTGAATGAATCTGAACTAACACTGAGATCATGTCGAGGTGTAACAGTTGTTGTCTCTGGTAGTGGTGTGTGTCTTAACCCGTCATGAATACGGAGGGGGATGGGTCTGGGACGTTGGATATCACTTGGTGGGGTTGTGGGCCAAAATCTGATGAGGGAGGGTGCCTGCTTGGAAGCCCCAGTGGCTGCTGTGGGAAGCACAAGGAATTTAATAATTATTATTAATAATAAATACGTTTTCCTGTGTATATCTTTAAAAAATCAGCTCCTATTTTCATCTAGCCCTCCAAAAGGAAATGCTTAAGTTTCGGTGATGACAAAGGATATCCCCAAAACAGCTGCCAAGCTGACGAATGAGTGCACATACTGTAGATTATAGATCATAAGGTGAAACCTGGTCTTAGTCACTTCCTGTTGACACTAGCCAAAGTACAACGTTAGTTGCGGATGACCATCCCACTCCCATCGCCTGAAGCACGACCTCACCATGAGGCAGCTGGGGACATTTCTGGTCATTTTTTCGGCCTTTTATTCCATCCAGGCACAGTCAGGTAAGTGCATTTAGACCTTAAACCTTTCTTTTTGTAGAGGATCTTCAGATACATTCATGAAGTTGTTTAAGCATTTAGGTTTATACCTGGGCATGAGTTACACATACACATAACAAGCGTTTTCTAGTCAACAGTACCGCCTACAAGTACCATTTCTTTGGTAAATGCGATGAAATGGATGAGAGGATGTGTTGATGTATCTGTCTATTGACGTAGATTTGATTAGCCACTATACAGCCAAACAGTTGTTAGCAGGGAGTGGAAATGCTGGAGGATTTAGGTTAGCCCTGTGGAAGTTTAAAGAAATTGAAATTAAATTAAACTTATTTCAAAAGAATTTCCAGATGTGTCACCATATCTCTTGTGTTGTATGGATTTCAACTTTAAATGAAACATTGCTGTTCCTTTCGGATCAAAGGTTAAGTTTTGAAGATTTATGATCTGTGTGTCATTTGGGCGTGGAAGTGAGTATAACGGCTCGCTTGACAGACTAGTGCTAGGCACAGGTGTGTCACGTCCGTCCTGCCTTTCCAGAGAATGGATTTAGATGAAACCAAATGGCTTCAGTTCGGTCTATTCTATTTGATTGCAAGTTGTTGTTCAATGAAAACCTTTCCTTTATAAGTGAAAGCATCTACACTGCTGCTGCAGCAGCCACTGTATACATGTATTTCTAAAACACTGTGTCATCCAAACCTTGGCCTAAGGCCATGATGTATACAATAACATTGTCACCAGGATTCACCACCGCAAGAGCAAACTTGATAGGCATCTGGAAACGTTTCATGTGCTACAAACATATAAGTGCTTATGGGCTCTTCAGCAAAGATCTCTGCTCTCAGTCAACCTAGCCTGTTCAAATACCCTAAAGTGCTAGACCAATATCAGCCAAAATGCCAAATGCAGAATTAGCATATTTATTTAATTTTTACTTTCACTCAAGGGTCATTACAATCAATAATATGTCTTTTGTTTTTTACCCCTTTCTCCCTCAAGGCCTTCCTGAATTCTGTTCACTGGCACCAGATGAGGGACAAAATACTGATGGAAGTTTCGTGTTGAACCTCCACTACGATGCCGCCCAAGACAAGTGCCTTCCATTTAAGTACTTTGGATCCGGCGGTAATGGGAACCGCTTTATGTCTGAAAAGGACTGCATGAGAAACTGCTCAGCTAACGCCATCAATGTTTACCCTGTGTTGGGTAAGTCTGCATTCTAGGGGTACCACTGGAGAATAAAAGACAACTTGGGGATCATAAACCTCCAAAGTAGCACAGTACTATGGAAAACCTCAATGGTGTCCAGGCACTTAGAAAGGTGAAAGCTAGTGAGGAAGGTCAGCGCATTCCTGCCAAGGACACGATGTCTCTGAGATTGAAATGCTGCATCAAGGTCCCATCCACACCCTAGCCCAAGGATAATAGTCATATTGTCCCTGTAGTGGCAACTACAGCACACAAGAGATCATTCAACCAGAGACTGTGTCTGTGGGCAATTCAGATAATTTGGTTTATCAAGACAATCTCAGCTTTTCCGCAGTTCCAAGGCTTTGAGCCGAAAAGACTGAGACAGGAAGGTCAATTTCCTGAGTATTTTCTGCCACCTAGTGGTTGAGCAGCGCTATGCATCATAACAGTATCAGGGACGGTGGATTTTAAAAGGAAGATGACAGCTCAAGCAAACAGTGCTTGTATCATTTTACCAATCTAACCCTCTCTCCCCTTCACAGAGCGGGATGCTTGTCTCTTCCCGAAGGCCTCAGGAGAATGCCAGCGTAACTACCTGCGTTACTATTATGACTCGGTCCATCATAAATGTAAGAAGTTCCTTTGGAGCGGCTGCGTTGGCAACGGCAACCGCTTCCTTGACCTTGAGGCCTGCGACAGCACATGTCGTGGAACCACAGGTAAGCAGGTGTGAACCTGGAAGAAGTGTGTGCTCCAAACTAAAGGGGACTAAGAGAGCACAGGCTTCCTGATATACACCATTTTGTTAGTGTTAAATAAACAAGTTGTGATTTGTTGTCAATATTTCCTCTATTTAGAAAATAATTTCCTGACTGAATAGAATAACCTGTCTTTTTTTACCCCCTTTTTACCTCAAGGCTTTCCTGAATTCTGTTCACTGGCACCAGATGAGGGACAAAACACTGATGGAAGTTTCATGATCTACCTCCACTATGATGGCGCCCAAGACAAGTGCCTTCCATTTAAGTACTTTGGATCCGGCGGTAATGGGAACCGCTTTATGTCTGAAAAGGACTGCATGAGAAACTGCTCAGCTAACGCCATCAATGTTTACCCTGTGTCAGGTAAGTGTACATTCTAGGGGTAAAAAGTGAGCCAGACGTTGTGGCTGAGACACTCGCAGACTACTTGAGGTTGTGAATGAATCTGAATTAACACTGAAATATGTGAAATCATGTCGAGGTTTATCTGTTGTTATTGTTCTGGTAGTGGTGTGGGTCTGGGACGGCGGATATCACTTGGTACATTCTAGGGGTACCACTGAAGAATAAAATACTACTTTGGGATCACAAACCTAGAAAGTAGCACAGTACTATAATAAACCTTAGGGATGCACCGATACCACCTTTTTACAAACCGATACGAGTAAGAGTATTTTTATTTGTGTACTTGCTGATACCGAGTACCGATACCGATAATTTAGTTTCCATGAAAGATTTTATTTTATCCTCTGCAAGTTATGTCAAGCCTATAGTACAACATTAACAGAAGGCTATCCCAAGCCAAAAATAAACAGAGCTTTCTGGCAGTCAATATCATCACATTAGACCAAATGTAAATATAAACAGATGGTAATTCAATTTGCTGCATAGTTAACAACACAGTCTGCTTCACAAAAAGTGAACAGAGCTATTCCTGGATAAGAACATGAACACAGTTCAGTTACAAAAGGATCAACAACTCTCTTCCTCCCCTTCTCTTTCTCTCTGTCTGTGTGCGTGCACGTTTTTTTCTTTTGCAATACGTCAGTAAAGATTGGTTGCTTTGGTCTCTTGCGCCACTGGCATGAGTGAACTATGTGTGCTTAGCACTATGGTGCGTCTTCAGATGTTTAATCAAATTGCTTGTGTCAAACGAAGTACTTTCCTTTCCGCCCTTCGTGCCACTGTGCCTTACTCCCGTCATCATTTATCTTAAAATGAGTCCAAATCGCCGTTAAAGCAGCACAGCGGTATAGCGATTTTTCTTACTAGAGTTTAATGTTGACAATGAACTGGGCTACGTTCTTGCAGCCAAATTGACACTTGCTTGATGTTTGACTGTGTTAGGGAAGTTGTTTTCAACCTAGCCAACATAGCTATCACAATAACATTGCAAAGAAGTTAACGCAAGAGCACTTAATACTAGCATCAGGCGGAAAAACGAAAAAAAAAACGAAAAAAAACGTAATACTAGCATCAATGTCCAAGAGTGTTAAAACAACCTCACTAACATCGCTAACGGGATGTCTTGCTAGCGGCTACTAGCTAGCGGCTGTTTATGACAAACTAGCAAGTCAACAAGATTCCTTACACAGTCAAACATCAAGCAACTGAAACACAAGACAAGACAGACGTTCTCTTTTACCCTGACATGTCCTCTTTTAGACCTAAATGCGTCCGGGTAAAAGAGTAGAAAACGAATACATTCCCATCCCCGTCAATCAACCATAGCAAATGGCAATAATATGTTTTAGGCGCAACGTCGATAATGACAGTAGGCTTACCCTTAGCCGAAGATAGCACTTACCTTTACAGGAGGTCGTACGTGTTCAATTGAGTTTGAACTTGAAGTTGAAATCGATTCAATAACAGCTTTGATACGATGTGTGGAGGTGGCTTGCGTAAGCTTACGGTTTCGCTAGCTGAGTAGCATGCTTCCGTTAGCCAAACTAACTAACTGTATCGTTTGTTTGCCAAACCACGGCAGACAAAACGCAAAAAAAAAAAACTTCCGTCACGTTGTGGCTTTGTGTTATTTGCCGCTACACAAACATGGACATACTTGTTCACAACAGTGTCTCACAACAGTGTCTAACTAATCTAACCCTCTCTCCCCTTCACAGAGAGGGATGCTTGTCTCTTCCCGAAGGCCTCAGGAGAATGCCAGGGTAACTACCTGCGTTACTATTACGACTCGGTCCATGAAAAATGTAAGAAGTTCCTTTGGAGCGGCTGCGTTGGGAACGGCAACCGCTTCCTTGACCTTCAGGCCTGCAACAGCACATGTCATGGAACCACAGGTAAGCAGGTGTGAACCTGGAAGAAGTGTGCGCTCCAAACTAAAGGGTACTAAGAGAGCACAGGCTCCTGATTTTATCCCCGCCAGTATTTCATAATTTGGTCAGACTCAGCCAGGTAGCCTGGTTACAGACGAGGGTGTATTTCACCAAGTACAACAGTTCACATGAGTGTCAGTGTGGCATAGCATACACCATTGCGTTAGTAATAAATAAATAAGTTGTGACTTTTTAAACCCCCTTTCTCCCTCGAGACCTTCCTGAATTATGTTCACTGGCACCAGATGAGGGACAAAATACTGATGGAAGTTTCGTGTTGAACCTCCACTACGATGCCGCCCAAGACAAGTGCCTTCCATTTAAGTACTTTGGATCCAGCGGTAATGGGAACCGCTTTATGTCTGAAAAGGACTGCATGAGAAACTGCTCAGCTAACGCCATCAATGTTTACCCTGTGTTGGGTAAGTCTGCATTCTAGGTGTACCACTGGAGAATAAAAGACAACTTGGGAATCATAAACCTCCAAAGTAGCACAGTACTATGAAAAACCTCAATGGTGTCCAGGCACTTAGAAAGGTGAAAGCTAGCGAGGAAGGTCAGTGCATTCCTGCCAAGGACAAGATGTTTCTGATATTGAAATGCTGCATCAAAGTCCCATCCACAACCTAGCCCAAGGATAATAGTCATATTGTCCCTGTAGTGGCAGCTACAGCACACAAGAGATCATTCAACCAGAGAATGTGTCTGTGGGCAATAAGGACATAAGACTGCTTGATTTTTCCTTTTTCTGATCGTTTGGTTTATCAAGACAATATTACCTTTTCAGTTCCAAGGCTTTGAGCCGAAAAGACTGAGACAGGAAGGTCAATTTCCTGAGTATCTTCTGCCACCTAGTGGTTGAGTAGCGCTATGCATCATAACAGTATCAGGGACGGTGGATTATAAAAGGAAGATGACAGCTCAAGCAAACAGTGCTTGTATCATTTTACCAATCTAACCCTCTCTCCCCTTTACAGAGCGGGATGCTTGTCTCTTCCCAAAGGCCTCAGGAGAATGCCAGCGTAACTACCTGCGTTACTATTATGACTCGGTCCATCATAAATGTAAGAAGTTCCTTTGGAGCGGCTGTGTTGGGAACGGCAACCGCTTCCTTGACCTTCAGGCCTGCGACAGCACATGTCGTGGAACCACAGGTAAGCAGGTGTGACCCTGGAAGAAGTGTGCGCTCCAAACTAAAGGGGACTAAGAGAGCACAGGCTTCCTGATATACACCATTGTGTTAGTGTTAAATAAACAAGTTGTGATTTGTTATCAATATTTCCTCTATTTAGAAAATAATTTCCTGACTGAATAGAATAACCTGTCTCTTTTTACCCCCTTTTTACCTCAAGGCCTTCCTGAATTCTGTTCACTGGCACCAGATGAGGGACAAAACACTGATGGAAGTTTCATGATCTCCCTCCACTATGATGCCGCCCAAGATAAGTGCCTTCCATTTAAGTACTTTGGATCCGGCGGTAATGGGAACCGCTTTATGTCTGAAAAGGACTGCATGAGAAACTGCTCAGCTAACGCCATCAATGTTTACCCTGTGTCAGGTAAGTGTACATTCTAGGGGTAAAAAGTGAGCCAGTGGTTGTGTCTGAGACACTCGCAGACTACTTGGGGTCGTGAATGAATCTGAATTAACACTGAGATATGTGAAATCATGTCGGGGTTTATCTGTTGTTATTGTTCTGGTAGTGGTGTGGGTCTGGGACGGCGGATATCACTTGGTACATTCTAGGGGTACCACTGAAGAATAAAATACTACTTTGGGATCACAAACCTAGAAAGTAGCACAGTACTATAATAAACCTTAGGGATGCACCGATACCACCTTTTTACAAACCGATACGAGTACGAGTATTTTTATTTGTGTACTTGCCGATACCGAGTACCGATACCGATACTTCCAAGATTTGGTTTCCATGAAAGATTTTATTTTATCCTCTGCAAGTTATGTCAAGCCTATAGTACAACATTAACAGAAGGCTATCCCAAGCCAAAAATAAACAGAGCTTTCTGGTAGTCAATATCATCACATTAGACAAAATGTAAATATAAACAGATGGCAATTCAATTTGCTGCATAGTTAACAACACAGTCTGCTTCACAAAAAGTGAACAGAACTATTCCTGGATAAGAACATGAACACAGTTCAGTTACAAAAGGATCAACAACTCTCTTCCTCCCCTTCTCTTTCTCTCTGTCTGTGTGCGTGCGCGTTTTTTTCTTTTGCAAGACGTCAGTAAAGATTGGTTGCTTTGGTCTCTTGCGCCACTGGCATGAGTGAACTATGTGTGCTTAGCACTATGGTGCGTCTTCAGATGTTTAATCAAATTGCTTGTGTCAAACGAAGTACTTTCCTTTCCGCCCTTCGTGCCACTGTGCCTTACTCCCGTCATCATTTATCTTAAAATGAGTCCAAATTGCCGTTAAAGCAGCACAGCGGTATAGCGATTTTTCTTACTAGAGTTTAATGTTGACAATGAACTGGGCTACGTTCTTGCAGCCAAATTGACACTTGCTTGATGTTTGACTGTGTTAGGGAAGTTGTTTTCAACCTAGCCAACATAGCTATCACAATAACATTGCAAAGAAGTTAACGCAAGAGCACTTAATACTAGCATCAAGCGGAAAAACGAAAAAAAACGTAATACTAGCATCAATGTCCAAGAGTGTTAAAACAACCTCACTAACATCGCTAACGGGATGTCTTGCTAGCGGCTACTAGCTAGCGGCTGTTTATGACAAACTAGCAAGTCAACAAGATTCCTTACACAGTCAAACATCAAGCAACTGAAACACAAGACAAGACAGACGTTCTCTTTTACCCTGACATGTCCTCTTTTAGACCTAAATGCGTCCGGGTAAAAGAGGAGAAAACGAATACATTCCCGTCCCCGTCAATCAACCATAGCAAATGGCAATAATATGTTTTAGGCGCAACGTCGATAATGACAGTAGGCTTACCCTTAGCCGAAGATAGCACTTACCTTTACAGGAGGTCGTACGTGTTCAATTGAGTTTGAACTTGAAGTTGAAATCGATTCAATAACAGCTTGGATACGATGTGTGGAGGTGGCTTGCGTAAGCTTACGGTTTCGCTAGCTGGGTAGCATGCTTCCGTTAGCCAAACTAACTAACTGTATCGTTTGTTTGCAAAACCACAGCAGACAAAACGCAAAAAAAAAAAACTTCCGTCACGTTGTGGCTTTGTGTTATTTGCCGCTACACAAACACTGTTCACAACAGTGTCTCACAACAGTGTCTAACCAATCTAACCCTCTCTCCCCTTCACAGAGAGGGATACTTGTCTCTTCCCGAAGGCCTCAGGAGAATGCCAGGGTAACTACCTGCGTTACTATTACGACTCGGTCCATGAAAAATGTGAGAAGTTCCTTTGGACCGGCTGCGTTGGGAACGGCAACCGCTTCCTTGACCTTCAGGCCTGCAACAGCACATGTCATGGAACCACAGGTAAGCAGGTGTGAACCTGGAAGAAGTGTGCGCTCCAAACTAAAGGGTACTAAGAGAGCACAGGCTCCTGATTTTATCCCCGCCAGTATTTCAATAGTTGTCAGACTCAGTCAGGAAGCCTGGTTACAGACGAGGGTGTATTTCACCAAGTACAACAGTTCACATGAGTGTCAGTGTGGCATAGCATACACCATTGCGTTAGTAATAAATAAATAAGTTGTGACTTTTTAAACCCCCTTTCTCCCTCGAGGCCTTCCTGAATTATGTTCACTGGCACCAGATGAGGGACAAAATACTGATGGAAGTTTCGTGTTGAACCTCCACTACGATGCCGCCCAAGACAAGTGCCTTCCATTTAAGTACTTTGGATCCGGCGGTAATGGGAACCGCTTTATGTCTGAAAAGGACTGCATGAGAAACTGCTCAGCTAACGCCATCAATGTTTACCCTGTGTTGGGTAAGTCTGCATTCTAGGGGTACCACTGGAGAATAAAAGACAACTTGGGGATCATAAACCTCCAAAGTAGCACCGTACTATGAAAAACCTCAATGGTGTCCAGGCACTTAGAAAGGTGAAAGCTAGCGAGGAAGGTCAGTGCATTCCTGCCAAGGACAAGATGTTTCTGATATTGAAATGCTGCATCACAGTCCCATCCACAACCTAGCCCAAGGATAATAGTCATATTGTCCCTGTAGTGGCAGCTACAGCACACAAGAGATCATTCAACCAGAGAATGTGTCTGTGGGCAATAAGGACATAAGACTGTTTGATTTTTCCTTTTTCTGATCGTTTGGTTTATCAAATCAATATTACCTTTTCAGTTCCAAGGCTTTGAGCCGAAAAGACTGAGACAGGAAGGTCAATTTCCTGAGTATTTTCTGCCACCTAGTGGTTGAGCAGCGCTATGCATCGTAACAGTATCAGGGACGGTGGATTTTAAAAGGAAGATGACAGCTCAAGCAAACAGTGCTTGTATCATTTTACCAATCTAACCCTCTCTCCCCTTTACAGAGAGGGATGCTTGTCTCTTCCCAAAGGCCTCAGGAGAATGCCAGCGTAACTACCTGCGTTACTATTATGACTCGGTCCATCATAAATGTAAGAAGTTTCTCTGGAGCGGCTGCGTTGGGAACGGCAACCGCTTCCTTGACCTTGAGGCCTGCGACAGCACATGTCGTGGAACCACAGGTAAGCAGGTGTGAACCTGGAAGAAGTGTGTGCTAAAAACTAAAGGGGACTAAGAGAGCACAGGCTTCCTGATATACACCATTTTGTTAGTGTTAAATAAGCAAGTTGTGATTTGTTATCAATATTTCCTCTTTTTAGGAAATAATTTCCTGACTGAATAGAATAACCTGTCTTTTTTTACCCCCTTCTTACCTCAAGGCCTTCCTGAATTCTGTTCACTGGCACCAGATGAGGGACAAAACACTGATGGAAGTTTCATGATCTCCCTCCACTATGATGCCGCCCAAGACAAGTGCCTTCCATTTAAGTACTTTGGATCCGGCGGTAATGGGAACCGCTTTATGTCTGAAAAGGACTGCATGAGAAACTGCTCAGCTAACGCCATCAATGTTTACCCTGTGTCAGGTAAGTGTACATTCTAGGGGTAAAAAGTGAGCCAGTGGTTGTGTCTGAGACACGCGCAGACTACTTGGGGTCGTGAATGAATCTGAATTAACACTGAGATATGTGAAATCATGTCGAGGTTTATCTGTTGTTATTGTTCTGGTAGTGGTGTGGGTCTGGGACGGCGGATATCACTTGGTACGTTCTAGGGGTACCACTGAAGAATAAAATACAACTTTGGGATCACAAACCTAGAAAGTAGCACAGTACTATAATAAACCTTAGGGATGCACTGATACCACCTTTTTACAAACCGATACGAGTACGAGTATTTTTATTTGTGTACTTGCCGATACCGAGTACCGATACTTCCAAGATTTGGTTTCCATGAAAGATTTTATTTTATCCTCTGCAAGTTATGTCAAGCCTATAGTACAACATTAACAGAAGGCTATCCCAAGCCAAAAATAAACAGAGCTTTCTGGTAGTCAATATCATCACATTAGACGAAATGTAAATATAAACAGATGACAATTCAATTTGCTGCATAGTTAACAACACAGTCTGCTTCACAAAAAGTGAACAGAACTATTCCTGCATAAGAACATGAACACAGTTCAGTTACAAAAGGATCAACAACTCTCTTCCTCCCCTTCTCTTTCTCTCTGTCTGTGTGCGTGCGCGTTTTTTTCTTTTGCAAGACGTCAGTAAAGATTGGTTGCTTTGGTCTCTTGCGCCACTGGCATGAGTGAACTATGTGTGCTTAGCACTATGGTGCGTCTTCAGATGTTTAATCAAATTGCTTGTGTCAAACGAAGTACTTTCCTTTCCGCCCTTCGTGCCACTGTGCCTTACTCCCGTCATCATTTATTTTAAAATGAGTCCAAATCGCCGTTAAAGCAGCACAGCGGTATAGCGATTTTTCTTACTAGAGTTTAATGTTGACAATGAACTGGGCTACGTTCTTGCAGCCAAATTGACACTTGCTTGATGTTTGACTGTGTTAGGGAAGTTGTTTTCAACCTAGCCAACATAGCTATCACAATAACATTGCAAAGAAGTTAACGCAAGAGCACTTAATACTAGCATCAGGCGGAAAAACGAAAAAAAACGTAATACTAGCATCAATGTCCAAGAGTGTTAAAACAACCTCACTAACATCGCTAACGGGATGTCTTGCTAGCGGCTACTAGCTAGCGGCTGTTTATGACAAACTAGCAAGTCAACAAGATTCCTTACACAGTCAAACATCAAGCAACTGAAACACAAGACAAGACAGACGTTCTCTTTTACCCTGACATGTCCTCTTTTAGACCTAAATGCGTCCGGGTAAAAGAGGAGAAAACGAATACATTCCCGTCCCCGTCAATCAACCATAGCAAATGGCAATAATATGTTTTAGGCGCAACGTCGATAATGACGGTAGGCTTACCCTTAGCCGAAGATAGCACTTACCTTTACAGGAGGTCGTACGTGTTCAATTGAGTTTGAACTTGAAGTTGAAATCGATTCAATAACAGCTTGGATACGATGTGTGGAGGTGGCTTGCGTAAGCTTACGGTTTCGCTAGCTGGGTAGCATGCTTCCGTTAGCCAAACTAACTAACTGTATCGTTTGTTTGCCAAACCACGGCAGACAAAACGCCAAAAAAAAAAAACTTCCGTCACGTTGTGGCTTTGTGTTATTTGCCGCTACACAAACATGGACATACTTGTTCACAACAGTGTCTCACAACAGTGTCTAACCAATCTAACCCTCTCTCCCCTTCACAGAGAGGGATGCTTGTCTCTTCCCGAAGGCCTCAGGAGAATGCCAGGGTAACTACCTGCGTTACTATTACGACTCGGTCCATGAAAAATGTAAGAAGTTCCTTTGGACCGGCTGCGTTGGCAACGGCAACCGCTTCCTTGACCTTCAGGCCTGCAACAGCACATGTCATGGAACCACAGGTAAGCAGGTGTGACCCTGGAAGAAGTGTGCGCTTCAAACTAAAGGGGACTAAGAGAGCACAGGCTTCCTGATTTTATCCCCGCCAGTATTTCAATAGTTGTCAGACTCAGTCAGGAAGCCTGGTTACAGGCACCCGTTGGCTCTCAGTAGTTCAACAGTGATGGGAATGAACCAATCAGAACCAGGCTTTTCGTTAGCTTTGGATGGATTTGTTCCGTTTTGTTTTGTTTGTGCAAGTACATCAGACGTCTTCCAAGACCCTCTGCTGATGCAAGAAATCAGTGTGAGAGCCAGACTACTGTCATACCCACAGTGAGGGTGGAACGAGGGTGTATTTCACCAAGTACAACAGTTCACATGAGTGTCAGTGTGGCATAGCATACACCATTGCGTTAGTAATAAATAAATAAGTTGTGATTTGTCATGAATATTTACTCTATATAGATAATAATTTCCTGACTGAATAGAATAACCTGACTTTTTAAACCCCCTTTCTCCCTCGAGGCCTTCCTGAATTCTGTTCACTGGCACCAGATGAGGGACAAAACACTGATGGAAGTTTCATGTGGAACCTCCACTACGATGCCGCCCAAGACAAGTGCCGTCCATTTAAGTACTTTGGATCCGGCGGTAATGGGAACCGCTTTATGTCTGAAAAGGACTGCATGAGAAACTGCTCAGCTAACGCCATCAATGTTTACCCTGTGTTGGGTAAGTCTGCATTCTAGGGGTACCACTGGAGAATAAAAGACAACTTGGGGATCATAAACCTCCAAAGTAGCACCGTACTATGGAAAACCTCAATGGTGTCCAGGCACTTAGAAAGGTGAAAGCTAGCGAGGAAGGTCAGTGCATTCCTGCCAAGGACACGATGTTTCTGATATTGAAATGCTGCATCAAAGTCCCATCCACAACCTAGCCCATGGATAATAGTCATATTGTCCCTGTAGTGGCAGCTACAGCACACAAGAGATCATTCAACCAGAGAATGTGTCTGTGGGCAATAAGGACATAAGACTGTTTGATTTTTCCTTTTTCTGGTCGTTTGGTTTATCAAGACAATATTACCTTTTCATTTCCAAGGCTTTGAGCCGAAAAGACTGAGACAGGAAGGTCAATTTCCTGAGTATCTTCTGCCACCTAGTGGTTGAGCAGCGCTATGCATCATAACAGTATCAGGGATGGTGGATTTTAAAAGGAAGATGACAGCTCAAGCAAACAGTGCTTGTGTCATTTTACCAATCTAACCCTCTCTCCCCTTTACAGAGCGGGATGCTTGTCTCTTCCCAAAGGCCTCAGGAGAATGCCAGCGTAACTACCTGCGTTACTATTATGACTCGGCCCATCATAAATGTAAGAAGTTCCTTTGGAGCGGCTGTGTTGGGAACGGCAACCGCTTCCTTGACCTTGAGGCCTGCGACAGCACATGTCGTGGAACCACAGGTAAGCAGGTGTGACCCTGGAAGAAGTGTGCGCTTCAAACTAAAGGGGACTAAAAGAACCATGCAAATTAATGTTATAAAACAGGAAAACATTTCACATTCTCTTTGATATTATTATTTTAACTCCAAAATGTACTTCTTAACTGGAGTGAGGGGCGGGGGTCTCACCAAGAATTAAAGTCCATGTGAGCCTGTCATGAATGCACACAGTGGGGTTTTTGGTGATCCCAAACACACAAACACACTCACACATACACACTCACATACCACACACAGATTTGGGGTTTTTCGCTGGCAGATACTAACTCTGCTTGTTTGCATGTCCTGTCTGTTCTGTCACTATGCTGCACAGATGATGGAGAGGAGCCAGAGGAGGAAGACACCCCAGTTGGGGGTAGTTGTTTTTACTTACAGTGCTTTGCTAAGTACAAGAATAAATCCTGCAAACTCCTTAACATAAAATAATGAATTTCACAAGTGATCAATTGGGCCTTGTCCATCTCTATAAGTGATGTTTTACACGCAACAACCTCAACTTCATTAGGGTTAGTTTGGTTTAATTTAGTTTGTTTGATTTTGACTGCTTTTTTATGGAACAGATGTAAAGGCCTTTTGTTTAGAACTAAATGAACATTTTCTGTGTTCACTTTTGTCTTTTTTTCAAGTACAAGGAGAAATGTATTTTTGTTTTTATTACATTTCATTTACCATTTATACAAACAGAAATGACAACAATCTTTTACTGTGACAGGAGGGGCCTGAATACATATTTTTTATTAAATGAAATTAAATGACTCGAGAAACTTCATGACCAGTTAATTTGGGCATACTGGATTTGGTATGTGAACATGTAATAAAGAGTGTTTCATTAAACTTGCCTCATTCTTTAAAAAAAAAAGCCCACAATATCACCTCAAGAAGGTTGACCACATTATGTTTTTTACATGAGCGCTTTACCGATTTCTTTGTTTTCAGCTTTGGCTGGCAACACCAGTACCTGGCCTTTCAGGTACATTTACTATTATGGATGAATACAAAATAGTCCAGGTTTCAACTCAGTAATCACACTGACTTGAGATGATAGAATCCCCAAATTGGTTGAGGGAAGGTAGAAAAATGTCAAAAACATACAGCAAGAGTTTAAGACTATTTAAAGGAGAGGTCCAGTGATGGTGAAGCCATACACTAACATTCTGATGCAAATAGCTCCTCACAGTCCTCTAACTATTCGTACACAGTCCTCTAACTACCCAAACATCTTTGTTTTATAAATATATAAGCTTATACTAATTGTTTGATGTGACACATTTATTCATATGGAAAAAGATAATTGTATCAAGTTCAAGTGGTGAGATCTAACAACAAATATATCAACAAATACATTTCTATATAATAGAGCAACTAAACTTGGCAATTAATTAGATATATTTATCATAAAATACATATAATGTCTACTTATCCTTCAAGTGTATTAACATAAAGAAAGGAATCCTCTTTCTCTTATAGGTTGTAACAGTCTTTCCTTTTTTTCTAATGAATGTAGGCCTATGCCCCATAGCCTATAGCTTTTATTTCTAGGTTGATGTATAAGCTCTGACTTTTTGGGAAAACCGGTATTTCAGCACTGGTGATACAACTATATCTACTGTCATTTAAAAAAAATCACTAGGACTGTAAGCCGTTCCAGTTTGACTGTGAAGGCCGAACTTGGATATCGTTGGAGAGCAGGAACTACCTTTTGACGTCATTGTTGTTACCGACAGAAAAAAACACGCCACTTCCTCTACCCCTTTCTAAAACGCCACAGTCTCCGAAGGGCTCGGCCGAATTACATGAAAGACGTGGCTCTTTTGTCAATGGAGCTGATATAGTCAGGCTCATACTGGAATTAGCACGGTCTTGTAACTCCACCAAAGCGTATCTGACTACCGTTTAATAAACCCGGTGGATGCAAACGCTAGTTGGATGCTAGCCAGTCCTTCCGCGAAAGCTACAGCTGAGAGTGGTGACTAGCTAACTGTATGTCGTTGGCTAGCTTGGATAGTTAGCTTAGCACATTTAGCCGAAAAGATTTGTATGCAGGCGAGGCAGTCTTGCGTTAAGTACGTAGTTACAAAGCCCCTGAACCGTTATATTAGTTTCATGTGACTTGCTGAATGAGAGGATAAAACCGGTGAAGACGACGTGAGGATACGACGCCCGTAAAGTCCATGGAGTGCCCCCATCTGAGCTCCAATGTGTGGGTTACAGTGGACCCTTCCAAGTTCCCCAATGGTTCACCCTCGTCGTGGTGTTGTGGCGGTAAGTGAGTCATCACTAGACAGCCAGGCATGTGTCCAACCTACTCTTATTACAGCATCACGGATGGCTTCCAGATCCTCGTCTAATGATGGCGTTAAATGATATGCTGCACGCACAAGCCACGTCAAGCCCAGCTCCTAGCTAATGTTAGCCTTAACTTAATATATATGCCTTTTCAATTATATGCTGATTTCTAACTCACAGCTACCCAAGCTGTAGAAGAGTGACTTGAAATGCTAAGACTACAAGATGGTATTTTTCTGTCTCTCTGTCTAAGTCGTTAGCTACAAAGTCACACTTGCACCGCAGAGCTGGTCTGAAGTCCGATTCATTCATGTTGAAGATAAACTGCAGGATATTATTTGCAGCATATTGTCATAGGCGAACTCGAAAGCATTACTAACTGAATCCAAAGTGTGCAGCCTGATGCTAGAGGTTACTTATTGACTCGGTCACTGTTTGCTTGATCAAGTAGATGGGGAAGAGAGTTACTACCATCAACCCTTTTATTTCCCCTTAGCAAAGTAAAGGCAGAAACTCCAGCTAACTCCATACACACGTTGTTGACTTAGATAATCAGACGTGTAGGTCAGGACAACATAAACAACTAATTGCAATAGATTTTGCTATATATCTTGTTTGTCCTGTCAATGTGAGATTCGTGCACATACGATATGTCCTTCAAGGGTTCCTTGACGGTAATGCAGCTGTGAAGGATGACTTTATCCTATTTCTTATTCAACAAATCCACAATCCAGGTAGGTTCCCAGAGGCAGGAACAGACCTCCCCTATTGACTTTTTCCACAATTGTTCAGTCATGCACAGGGCTGCATTCATGGGGATCGACCGTTCCCTAGCAACAGCTCATTCAGATGCTTGTTGTGTACTGTTGGAGAAGGTGATCAGGGCAATTAACCAACGGATTGCTCTCCCTCTTTCTTTCTCTCTCTCTCTCTCTCTCTCTCTCTCTCTCTCTCTCTCTCTCTCTCTCTCTCTCTCTTTCCTTCTCTCTATTTCTTTCCCTCCCTCCCACTCTTTCACATTGAAGATTTCTCTCTCATGTCCTATCAGAACTTAAATTTAATGAAATGCTCAGTTGGAACCATTCGCCCTACTCTATGAGAAGGGCCGTGGCATACATGAAGACTTTTATTTTCAATAGTTTCAGCCAGACAAGAACGCCTGGATGCATGTGCTGTACTTCAACTGAAGTTGAATGTAAATATGAAACTGTGCATGTGTACTGTGCTAATGTGTCTCTTTCCTTTCGTGTGTGTGTGTGTGTGTGTGTGTGTGTGTGTGTGTGTGTCCGTCATCCTTCTCTGCTGTTGCTGTTTAGTTTGCCGGTCCAATAAGAGTCCATGGGTGTGTCTGACCTGTTTAAATGTCCACTGCGGAAGGTGAGTGCTGATTGGCCGATGCTGCCCACATGTTAACTCAATACATCGGCGAATAAGTTACTGTCTATCAAGAGCCCCTTATGTCTTGCCAGCAGGGTGACTGTTTTTTAATGAACAATTAGCTGAAAGAGGAAGCCTTAGCGGTTTACATTTTGGAAAAGTTGTTTTAAACTGACAGCTGTCAATGAAGGTGTGAGTCTTCCCTCGCCTCACTATTTGATTTCTATTTGATTATTTTATTTATTATTATTATTTATTTGATTTATTATGACATGTCTCGATCACCAAATAAAAATGAGACATGCACTCACAGGCAGGAGTTGGGGGTGGGGGGGGGGGGGCGGCCCTTTCATGACGTGGATACGTCCACACTGAACACCTGGCCAGCTTCAACTGGGTGCACTGAGGGTGAAATGTGCTGTTTCCTCCTCAGGTATGTCAACGGCCATGCCAAGAAGCACTACGAGGAGAGCCAGGGGCTCGCTGCAGCAGGCCAGAAGAAGTGTGACAAGAGCGAGAAGGAGAGGTGCCAGCACTGCGTGTGCATGGACTGCTGCAGCTACAGCACCTTCTGGTGTGTAAAACTGTGTGTGTGTGTGTGTGTGTGTGTGTGTGTGTGTGTGTGTGTGTGTGTGTGTGTGTGGGGGTGGGGGTGGGGGTGTGTGTGTGTGTGTGTGTGTGTGTGTGTGGGGGTGTGGGTGGGTGTGTGTGTGTGTGTGTGTGTGTGTGTGTGTGTGTGTGTGTGTGTGTGTGTGTGTGTGTGTGTGTGTGTGTGTGTGTGTGTGTGTGTGTGTGTGTGTGTGTGTGTGTGTGTGTCAATTTATGTGAACATTCCTTCCATGCCTTTCTCCCCATATTTTCCATCCTCAGTCTGCTGATCTAGGGTTAGGGTTCGTGGCCTTAGCAACAGTTTCTCTCTCTTTTTTTTGTTGTCAAATAGACACTTTAGCGAAACACTTAAAAACTTGAAATGATCGACTAGCGGCTATCGTCACCATCACCGACTCGTGTCAAAGGGCAGTAGTGTTTCAGCACAGTCTACGTGTGTGTGTGTGTGTGTGTGTGTGTGTGTGTGTGTGTGTGTGTGTGTGTGTGTGTGTGTTTCAGCACAGTCTACGTGTGTGTGTGTGTGTGTTTCAGCACAGTCTACGTGTGTGTGTGTGTGTGTTTCAGCACAGTCTACGTGTGTGTGTGTGTGTGTTTCAGCACAGTCTACTTGGAAAAGAGGCCCCAACTGTCCCCCCTTGCTAGTATTGTCACACACATTTACGAAGCCATGTGGTGGGCGACACTCAGTTCTTTGTGTGTGTGTGTATGTGTGTGTGTTTGTGTGTGTCTCCAGTTACCGCTGTGACGAGTTTGTGGTGAACGACACCAAGCTGGGACATGTGCAGAAGGTGAGAGTGCATCTTCAGAGTCTGGAGAAGTGAGTATGAGAGATACGCACACACACACACACACTCACGCACATGCACATGCGCACACACACTCGTGCACACACACACATACACACACACACACACAGTCGTGCACACACACACACACACAGTCGTGCACACACACACACACACACACTCGCGCACATGCACATGCGCACACACACTCGTGCACACACACACACATACACACACACACACACAGTCGTGCACACACACACACACACAGTCGTGCACACACACACACACACACACTCGTGCGCACACACACACACACACACTCGTGCGCACATACACACACACACACACACACACACACACACACACACACACATACACATACATAAACGCGCGCACCAAGATGTCCCATTTCTCATGCAACCTGAAGGCTTTGTGATTTTATCTTTAGTGGGTTAGCATATGCTTTTATCTAAAGTGACTGACAGTAGTGCACAGTGGTGGTGTGAAGGCCTTGCACCATCTGAGCTGCAGCATAATTAGGAAATGGTAAAGTGTGTGTGCGTGTATGTGTGCGTGTGCGTGTGCGTGTGTGTGTGTGTTCTCTCTATGAACTGTGTGGCTTCACGTACGCTTAACCACCATGGAGATGTTCAGTAGATTGCGTGTCTGGTGCTTTTTCATGCACCACGAACCTGTGTGTGTGTGAGTGTGTGTGTGTGTGAGTCTCTGTGACCGTGTCTGTGTTAGCCTTCATCACAGTGTGTTTGTGACGTCAATGGTGTTCTCATTGTAAAGTGTGTGTGTGTGTGTGTGATGAGCCCTTCTAGCCTTTCATTTTGTCCTGAACAATGTCTCTTTTCACTTGATACTTTTGGAAACATGTTGTTATTACATACGATACTTGAACCTCTTTTTCTCTTTTTTTATAAGCGAGAAAAAATGGCAATTACTGAGAGTGCTAGGAGGCAGTGTGTTATTAGGTGGACACAAGGAAGCTATCTCTAAAAGAAATACATTTGACTGACTTCAAAGACAGGGCCCCAGAGAAATTCTTGTCTTGAATCGATTTGTGTTCAACATGGCAATAGTGCCATTGTCAGTCCATGCCATTTCTATTTTTACTTATATTTATAATTATACATCCTATAGTTAATGCAGAAAGGTAGGGTATAAATACATTAGTATAAATAAAGCTGAATGGTTATTAATGTAGTTAGCTTAGTTTTGTCATTATCATATTTGGAAGTAGATTACAGTGGTAAATGTGAGCCAAAGGCCTTTCCCAAGCCAAATGCAAAAATGGTGCACTGCTTTTTTCAGCGGCTGTTGCTAAATATGCTATTTTAAGTGGATGAGTATAATTTGGATATTATTCAATGAATGAATATATTTACTTTTTAATGAAATCAAATTCAATGAATTCAATGAATTAATACGTTAAATTATTTGGAAATTGAAACAAATGAAAATATGACTTCAGGGTTTGGTGCGTGTGCGTGCGTGTGCGTGTGTGTGTGTGTGTGTGTTGTCTTGGGTAAAATGCAATATTGTTTGGGGGGCAATCAGCTGATGGTCTCTATTCAGAGGATCACAAAAGCACACTGAAGTCGCTTGTCTTTGTTGCAGCGCGACCCTGAACGACAGGAAAAGGAAGCTTCTCGAAAACTCCCCGCTTGACAGCAAGCTGCTGAAAGAAGAGGTGAGTGGCAGGTGTCTGGTACAGTAAAGCCTCTTTGTGTCGAAGGAAAGGAGAGAGAAGATGAGGTGTGTGGCAGGTGTCTCGTACAGTAAAGACTCTTTGTTTCGAATGAAAGGAGAGAGAAGATGAGGTGTGTGGCAGGTGTCTCGTACAGTAAAGACTCTTTGTTTCGAATGAAAGAGAGAGAAGATGAGGTGTGTGGCAGGTGTCTCGTACAGTAAAGACTCTTTGTTTCGAATGAAAGGAGAGAGAAGATGAGGTGTGTGGCAGGTGTCTCGTGTAGTAAAGCCTCTTTGTTTCGAAGAAAGGAGAGAGAAGATGAGGTGAGTGGCAGGTCTCGTACAGTAAAGACTCTTTGTGTCGAAGAAAGGAGAGATACTCCTCAGAGCATAGCCTACAGATTCCACACGGCTGCACTTGAGCTTCTGTGTCTAATCATTTTTCTTTAAAGATTTAATTAAATGTATTTAACGTAAGTTGTAACATAACATCAGTTAATAACATCTATGTGCTGCTTATACACTTATAAAAGACATAGACTCACATGGACTCTTATCACACACACACACTAACACGATCACCCATGCACGTGCGCACACACACACAGTACAAACACACTCTATCTTACACACACACACTCACACTCAGCTGCCTACGTCAGCACTGCCTGCTGTAGAGTGGTGTGTGTGTGTGTGTGTGTGTGTGTGTGCATCTGTGCGTTCTGATCGGTCTTATCTGTACACGTGCAGACGCAGCTTTCTGTAACCTCCTCAGTGGAACACACACACACACACCGAGTGGAAATCATGATCCCTGCATTCCTGTGCCCCCCCCCCCCCCCCCCAGTCCCAACCCTGCAGTGGCCAGCTCAAATAGTTGGAGCGATTAGCATGAGGTAATTGTAGCGACGACAGGATAATTGTACACACACGGCCAAGAACACCGCCAAAGAAATGTCTTTTGGAAGCCAGTGCTTTGAGGGACAGGGTGAGAGAGGGAGAAAGAGAGAAAGAGAGAGAGAAAAAAGAGAGGGAGAGAGAGAAATGACTCGGAGAGAAGAAGCTGTGAGGGTGAATCTTGTATGGTTCATAAATATGAAAGGAACACGACTCTTTTAAGGAGCTGGATCTGCTCTGTTCAAGACCAGGCTTTAAGTCTGTGGCCTTAAAACACAGTGCTGTCAAAGTGACTGAGTTAATTGTGTGTGTGTGTGTGTGTGTGTGTGTGTGTGTGTGTGTGTGTCTGTGTGTGTGTCTGTGTGTGTGTGTGTGTGTGTTCCTATCCTCAGAGTGCTGTTTCCACCCTCAGTGCTACCGGCCTCCGTAACCTAGGGAACACCTGCTTCATGAATGCCATCCTCCAGTCCCTCAGGTAAGGTCAAAGGTCATCGGTAGTGCCCACTCCGGTGTTTCGTACTGTATCACAAGCGATGCCATTGCTCAGTCTGCACCACACACACCATACCACACTCTTATTGACCGGGGCAGGTGGAGTGGTGTGTTAGTGACCCATCACGTAAGGTCCATCTCCGTCCCAACACACTATGAGCAGGTGAAGTGGTGTGTTAGTGACCCATCACGTAAGGTCCATCTCCACCCCAACACACTATGAGCAGGTGGAGTGGTGTGTGTTTGTGGTGCAAGTGACTACTGGTCACACCCACACACCATCCATCCCCAACAACTCCACCAGCTCCACATCCCATTCCCTCCCCACTCTCCACCCCACCTCTGTGCTGTCCTGTGCAGGCGTCCCATGCACTCTCCACCCCACCTCACCCCTCCTCACCTCTGAGCTGCAGTCCTCTGGCTGGCACGGCCTGGTGGAGCAGTCAGTCGGCCAGCACTAATGTGGTCTGGGGGGTGGCCAGGGGATTAGGCTGGCGGGCTGGATCAGTGACTGAATGACTGGCTGGCTGGCTCTAGATCCACACACACACACACACACACACACACACACACTCACTGGCTGGCTCTAAATCCACACACACACACACACACACACACACACACACACTGGCTAGCTCTACATCCACGGGTAGAGCCTGTCAAAGCAGCCAGCTCGCCACCAAACACACACACACACACACACACACACACAGACTGACACACACACACACACACACAGACTGACACACACACAAACACACACACACATGGTGGTGAGCTGGCTGGCTCACTGGCAGGCTCTACATCCACGAGTAGAGCCTGTCAAAGCAACCAAAAGCCTGCACACACTAGCTTAGTGCGCACACACACACTTTCACTCATGCAGACTTACTCGCACACACAGGCACAGACCGACACACACACACACACACAGACACAGACCGACACACACGCAGACTGACAAACTGACACACACTCAGACACACACAGACTGACAAACTGATACACACACACACAAGCATATATCTGCACGTACATATACACATACGCATATATATACACGAGCACATACATGTGTGAGTTTAGTTCCTTCTACTCTGCTTGTAAACGGCTGTCAAGCTTGTTTGGGGAACATTGACCACTGAATGCGAGTCGTGTCCCAGCTGTCTTTCTAATCCAGCTTTAATTGGTCCTCTGACTGCTGCCATCTTGTAAATATTCATATAGAAATGTGTGCACATAATCAGCACAGAATTTACAAGACGGCGCCCTTTGAATTAAAAAAGGAGTTGTTCTTTCTTCTCGACTTTGAGAGATGTTTGAGAGTCTGCTGTTCTTTTTATTGAAATACTACTTTCTCCCGTCCTCTCTTTCTTCCTTCCTTTTTCTCTCTCCTTCTCTCTCCCCCTCCATCTCTCTCCCCCTCCCTCTCTCTGCCTCTCTCCCTGCAGTAACATTGAGCAGTTCAGCTGCTATTTCAAGGAGCTGCCAGCGGTGGCGCTGCGGAGCGGGAAGACGGCGGGTCGGAGGATGTACCACACGCGCAGCCAGGGAGACAGCAGTGTGTAAGGTCCTATTCAGAGGGGGGGCCAACTGGGGGGGGCAGCAGTGTGTAAGGTCCTCTTCAGCTGGGGACAACCGGGGGGGGACGACAGCAAAGCTAGCTCTGATATAGACCAGAGAAGAGCTTTTAGTGTGCATGTATTCATTGAGCAGTATTTAATGTCCTCTTGAGCTATGGGGACTATGGGAGAGTATCAGAGGGCTGGGTTTGATATAAAACACATTAGAGAATCTCTGCTTCCTGGAGGTAGATCAGAGAGGTGCGATGCCAGCATGTGTTTGTATTTTTCATTGCTGATTTTTTAAGTAAGCATCAAAACCTCAGCACACATTGTCTCCGCGGCGATGCCTGAGTTTAGCTTCTGTGATGGACAGGAAGTAGTGTGCGACGGCAGAACAGTAATTACATACTGCCTCGCTCACTTGCTCACACACTCTGTGATCCTGAGAACTAGCAGACGAGGGCAGAAACGGATGGCAGTGATTAGACAAGATGGCAGAGAAGCTGCAGGCCTGTTTATGTGTGTTTTATTGAGTGGGTGGGTGTGCAGTTTTATATCCACTGTGTGTGTGTGTGTGTGAGTGTGTGTGAGTGTGTGTGAGTGTGTGAGAGTGTGTGAGAGTGAGAGTGTGTGTGTGTGTGTGTGTGTGTGTGTGAGATTCCATGTCTGATTGATGTTTGTGAGGCCTTTCTGCATGTTAAGAGAGGCACAGTGGTGGGGGGTACACCTCTTACAGCTTAGTGTTTGTGTGGGTGAGGGAGAGAGCTATCCAGACACATGGTCTGTTAAGGTGTTTAGTGGCTATGGTGGTCAGAAACTACTTTTCTTGTGTGTGTGAAAAACGGAGAACAAAACAGTTGATTTGACTGTGTGTGTGTGTGTGTGTGTGTGTTTTGTTGTGCTTGGATGTGTATGGGGCTCTGTCTTTGTGGTGTTTATGTGCGTGTGTGTGTCTGTCCTCTATCTCAATGTTTCTGTTCTGTGTGTGTGTGTGTGTGTGTGTGTGTGTGTGTGTGTGTGTGTGTGTGTGTGTGTGTGTGTGTGTGTGTCTGTCCTCTATCTCAATGTTTCTGTTCTGTGTGTGTGTGTGTGTGTGTGTGTGTCGAGCAGCTCATTGGTGGAGGAGTTCCGGAAGACGCTGTGTTCCCTGTGGCAGGGCAGTCAGACGGCCTTCAGCCCAGACGCCCTCTTCTACGTCATCTGGAAGATCATGCCGAGCTTCAGGTACCCGCTGCTCCTCATCCTGTTAACGACCCAGTACTACAGAACCAGTACCAGTGGGTTTTCAGACCAGTACTACAGTACCAGTGGGTTATTATCATCAGACCCAGTACTACAGAACCAGTACCAGTGGGTTTTCAGACCAGTACTACAGAACCAGTACCAGTGGGTTTTCAGACCAGTACTACAGTACCAGTGGGTTATTATCATCAGACCCAGTACTACAGAACCAGTACCAGTGGGTTATTATCATCAGACCCAGTACTACAGAACCAGTACCAGTGGGTTTTCAGACCAGTACTACAGTACCAGTGGGTTATTATCATCAGACCCAGTGCTACATGACTATAATAGTTTATTATACGGCTCTTCAGAATGTTCCAAAAAGTACCGTTGATTTGAATGGGCCATCGCAACGTTCTTAATATTTCTTGATATTCACCGCAGCGAGAAGATTAGCCGCTGTCATTAGCAACGGGTTTTGTGCTTCTAATTCACATCTTTCATATCATTCCGCAAGTAGTCCGGTCATTTAACGTAACAGACGCATTGTAATTTGAAGTCAGCAAGTAATGGGTTGCTACACAACACCTTAAACTTAAAAGTTCTATTTGCTTGAAGAACTATGTTCCCTCCGTCTGGGTTTATGTTTGGATAATGACCTCCGGACAATAGATTATCCCTTAAGTAACTAATAATAGGATGAAGTTATCAGCATCAATAGAGAAAAATGGTAATCATCTGTACTAGTCATTTTTGTCTGAAAAATATGTGTCCCTGTGTGTTAATTCTCTCTCTCTCTCTCTTTTTTTTTTCTCGCTCTCTCTCTCTCTCTCTCTCTCTCTCTCTCTCTCTGTAGGGGGTATCAGCAGCAGGATGCCCATGAGTTCATGAGGTACCTGCTAGACCACCTGCACAGAGAGCTGCAGGGCAGCCGCAACGGAACTCACCGGAGCCCCCCTGTGTCTGCGGACGCCATCAAGGCAGAGGATAAATGCTGGATGTAAGAGACACACACACACACACACACACTCACACACACCGCGCCCCTGTGTCTGCGGACGCCATCAAGGCAGAGGATAAATGCTGGATGTAAGAGACACACACACACACACACACACACACACACACACACACACACTGCCCCCCTGTGTCTGCGGACGCCATCAAGGCAGAGGATAAATGCTGGATGTAAGAGACACACACACACACACACACACACACCCTCACACACACACTCACACACACTGCCCCCCTGTGTCTGCGGACGCCATCAAGGCAGAGGAAAAATGCTGGATGTAAGAGACACACACACACACACACACACACACACACACACTCACACACACTGCCCCCCTGTGTCTGGGGACGCCATCAAGGCAGAGGATAAATGCTGGATGTAAGAGGCACACACACACACACACACACACACACACACACACACACATACACACTGCCCCCTGTGTCTGGGGACGCCATCAAGGCAAATCTCTAATGCTTAGTGCAACCTTTGCTCTCGGCTAGAACACATGATGTATGTTTTGAGAGTCTTTGAGGTAGAAATAGAAAACTTATGTTTTTGTTTTGTTAAATGACTCTGGAGAGTGTAATTCTATATGGCATACGAGTATATGGTATAGTATATAGGTCGAGGTGTTGTCCTCAGGCTGACAGTTTAAGGTGCCAAATTGCAAACTCATTCCTTCTTCCATAAACATCTATCTATAAATCCAGAAATCTCTGTGTGTCAGTCTGTCTGTCTAGGGCGTATCTCCCTGACGGTAGTTACGTTAGTTATGAGATTTTGCATGTAGCTTACGCATGTCATGAACCTGTGCATCCTTGATTTTGAAGATTTTTGAATTCATAGTTTGTATTTTTTTATATTTGTATTTTACCGTTTCCCGTAGGCACTATGGGTTATCGTTTCTCGTAGCAAGTCCCACTGACTGATTGTGCACCGAAATTACGTCACAATCAAACATATACGCGAAGCGGTATTAAACTATCCTGCCTTCACTCAAAGTTGAGAATAGCGTTGGATACGATAAGGAGGTCCGAATTCAAATTCTTCTTGGTGAACAGATACAGACTTTTGCTAGGGTAATCGTAAGACAGTGATTGATTTTATCTATTCGTTTATTTTCAAGCATCTTTATATTAAGTTTCAAAGTAATGTCTAGAGTTGTACAGCCATCTAACACAGGGAATAATAATCCATCAAAATATTCATATTGTTTATTAGTAGAGGGTATTTTTACAGTACATTTCTGCACTTATTCGACTTACAACTTGGCAAACTCATTTCATAAGCATGGTTGAAATGTAACTGTGTTTTTGAATGTTTTGAACTTGAATTTTTGAATTCATTGTAGTATAGGCCTATTGTAGTTTGATGTATTTGTATAAGAGTTAGCTTTCTATTCAACGTTGCTGGTAAGCCTAGACCAGTGACCATGCGTTCATGCGTCTACTGACGCAATGAGAGAGGTTTTCCGATGTATTAGTGTTCCGATGTATCTGTTGTAATTCGTGTGTACTTTGTTTTCTCATTATTCAAAAAGGCTATACAACATTAAAACATTTCTTAATGAAAAGGAAACATGCATCACAATAATACTTCAGTGTAACCTGTGCCTATGTGGAGTGCAAATATGTCTTGCTATTACACTACCCAACAGCTACACCTACGTCTGCTAACACTACAGAATGCATAATTCCTACGGGCACTGCACTAGTACTAAATAACAAGTAGGCGTACTATATGATGATGATGATGATGATGAGTATTGTTATTATTTTTAAGAACTACTGTTTGATTATAAAGCTGATTCTGATTATATCCAGCTTTTATTATTCAAAACTATTCTTTTTATCACCTTTTTGATTACTTTAAACGGTGTGCTTTAAAGAGCTGTGGGCGCACATGAGTTTGAACATGTGCTCTCTGGAGATGCACGTCTGTGCATGTGTGTGTGTGTGCCCTGTGACGGCGCTCACACACACACACACACACGTGTCTTGTGTGATTCAGTGGCTTGGAGCCCTAGCGGGACAATAAAGTATACCTTACCGTACTTACCTGACACATGCACACTCACAACACGCACAAACACACACACACACACACACACACACACACACACACACACACACACACACACACACACACACACACTCACGACACACACACAGCACCCACTCGCTACTTTCACTGGTTCTCACACAGCCGTTCAGAAATTCGTGTATGCATCGGCCCCTCCAGTCCGCCCGTGCTCTCTTATGCACACACACATATTCTCACCTACATGCTCTCACACTCCAGGTTGGCCCATTCCACACACACACACACACACACACACACACACACACACACACACACACACACACACACACACACACACACACACAGCACAATGGATCACACTGCTGACACTTGACTAGCTGAGACCGGCTTCAGAGGTCAAAAGAACGGGCTTATGTACACACACACTTACTCATAGACGCACACTTACTGTTTCACACACACTTGTGAAAACTCTCCAGGGCTTAGTCACACACACACACGACTCGCTCACGGATGACGGATGTGTGTGTACAGCTCTCATGCAGTATCACAGAACACTGTGGACAGCACATGCTGTCCTGGTCTAGGCCTGGTCTGAGTGAGTGTGTCTGTGTGCAAGTGACTGCCAGTGAAAGATAAATGTGTGTGTCTGTGTCTGTGTCTGTGTCTGTGTCTGTGTCTGTGTCTGTGTCTGTGTCTGTGTGTGTGTGTGAGAGAGAGAGCTTGTGTGTGTGTGTGTGGTTCTTTATCAGTGACAATGAGAGAGGCTGTCTGAGAGTGTATGCCATACATTAGGACTTCATGTACATACATTTGCTGCCCCAGCACCTTCCCACTGATCGTCATAGCAACGACCCCATTTGAACCCCAGCCTCGACACCGCCGTCGGTGGGTGCCATGAAAAGGCGTCTCTGTTGAGTCGTGTGCAGTGGAACGTGAGGGCTGATAAGGCAGACTAAGCCCCTGTGTGTGTGTGTGTGTGTGTGTGTGTGTGTGTGAGAGTGGAGAGAGAGTGTGTGTCTGTGCGTGAGAGAGGGGGTGTGTGAGAGATGGACAGATAATAGATCACACACACATCATAACAGGATGCACAGACCCTCCTGTACATGTGACGCCAGTCAGTTAGTCGGTTAGCGGAAATGGATACTGAAAAAGAACCTCACACACACACACACACACGCTGTTTAATATGAATGGATATGCTACTTTACATTTTGGGTGTACTCTGTTTTTATTATGGTGTGTGGTATACTGACGATTAATTCTGTCATTTCTTGTGTGTAGTTTCTGATGAGTGTTGCTGATATTACATCTCTCTCTCTCTCTCTCTCTCTCTCTCTCTCTCTCTCTCTCTCTCTCTCTCTCTCTCCTTCCACTCTCTCAGAAATGGGACCTCCACTGTAGTCACGTCCATATTTGGCGGCATCCTGCAGAGTGAAGTCAACTGCCTGATCTGTGGGACGGAGTCCCGGAAGCTCGACCCATTCCTAGGTCAGAACACGCAGAACATCCGAGCACGGAACGTTCAGAACACGCAGAACATCTGAGCACAGAGCATTCAGAACACACAGAACGTCTGAGCACAGAGCATTCAGAACACACAGAACATCTGAGCACAGAGCATTCAGAACACACAGAACGTCTGAGCACAGAGCATTCCCCATCATGTTGTCTCCTTCACTGTGCTGTGACAGGGCTGGGCTCCTCTCTCCTCTCTCCTCTCTCCTCTCTCCTCTCTCCTCCTCGGGGTCTCCTCTCTCCTCCTCTGGGTCTCCTCTCTCCTCTCCTCCTCGGGGTCTCCTCTCTCCTCTCTCCTCTCCTCCTCGGGGTCTCCTCTCTCCTCTCTCCTCCTCGGGGTCTCCTCTCTCCTCTCTCCTCTCCTCCTCGGGGTCTCCTCTCTCCTCTCCTCCTCGGGGTCTCCTCTCTCCTCTCTCCTCCTAGGGGTCTCCTCTCTCCTCTCTCCTCTCTCCTCTCTCCTCTCTCCTCTCCTCCTCGGGGTCTCCTCTCTCCTCTCCTCCTCGGGGTCTCCTCTCTCCTCTCTCCTCTCTCCTCCTCGGGGTCTCCTCTCTCCTCTCTCCTCTCTCCTCTCCTCCTCGGGGTCTCCTCTCTCCTCTCTCCTCTCCTCCTCGGGGTCTCCTCTCTCCTCTCCCCTCAGATCTTTCTCTCCTCAGCCCTGTGTGTGTGTGTGTGTGTGTGTGTGTGGGTTATGGTCTGCCGTGGTTTCGCATCCATTCCTTGCTAAATTAGTTCTAATGGCTTCCTGCTTACTGTAGATGTGTGTGTGTGTGTGTGTGTGTGTGTGTGTGTGTGTGTGTGTGATATGTTTATGCCCTGAGGAGTGAGGTGTGGGTCATAGCATGACAAAATAAGTACAGTTGGTCAAAAAAATGGTATTTAAATGTATTTAATATTTTTTGGAATGAGCATTTACGATTCTAACGTCTATATAATTATAAATATATTATTTCAGTCATTCTCCTCCGTGCTATGCCTCTTATAGCTGATCTGAAGTGTGACCTCATTGGTCTGTGACCTCATTGGTCTGTAACCTCATTGGTCTGTGACCTCATTGGTCTGTGACCTCATTGGTCTGTAACGGCTGTTTGACCTCTGACCTCTCCTCCTCCGCAGACCTGTCCCTGGACATTCCAAGCCAGTTCCGCATTAAGCGCTCTAAAGACCAGGAGCCTGGGCCCACCTGCACGCTACGAGGTGAGCGCACTGTCATCTGATATCCATTTATAAATCCAGAAATCTCTGTGTGTCTGTCTGTCTGTCTGTCTGTCTAGGGCGTATCTCCCTGACGTTAGTTATGAGATTTCGCATGTAGCTTACGCATGTCATGAACCTGTGCATCCTTGATTTTGAAGATTTATGAATTCATAGTTCGCGACATTTTTATATTTTATCGTTTGTCGTGGGTAGTGAGGCACTATGGGTAGTGTAGTAATTCAGAGAAAGAGGGGCGGACCCGCGCAACGTGAATGATGTCATAGTCATAGAACAGTCGTCGTCAGATGTTACCCCCTACGGGCACTGCACTAGTAGCCATTAGACACAGGCCTTTCTGATATAGCCATTAGACACAGGCCTTTCTGATATAGCCATTAGACACAGGCCTTTCTGATATAGCCATTAGACACAGGCCTTTCTGATATAGCCATTAGACACAGGCCTTTCTGATATAGCCATTAGACACAGGCCTTTCTGATATAGCCATTAGACACAGGCCTTTCTGATATAGCCATTAGACACAGGCCTTTCTGATATAGCCATTAGACACAGGCCTTTCTGATATAGCCATTAAACACAGGCCTTTCTGATATAGCCATCAAACACAGGCCTTTCTGATATAGCCATTAAACACAGGCCTTTCTGATATAGCCATTAAAAGTCGAAAGTCCTCTCTATGGCAGAGGTGGTGTAGACACACACACTCTGAAATCCACCTCTGCATTTAACCCATCCAGGGAAGTGACACACACACACACACACAGTGAAGTGAGGTTACACACTAACCCGGAGCAGTGAGCTGCCTTTGGCGGCGCCTGGGGAGCAGTGATCGGGGTTAGGTGCCTTGCTCAAGGGCACTTCAGCCGTGAAACCCTAACCAGTAGGCCACGGCTGCCCCCATTAGACACAGGACTTTCTGATATAGCCACAGTAAATATGTATATGGGCCCTCATGCCCTGCATCTGTGCACTGAACCAGGCCTACCTCTGAAGGGGCCCTTCAAATGTACCAGCAGCTGTTGTGCAAAGGCAGGAGCAAGTGATGCCATAGTAGCCTTGTATTGCTGAGCCCTTGGCCTAGTGTTTTGCCTGTATTATTATTATTATTATTATTATTTAAAAACAAATGTCTTCTCCGATATCAGTGAATGATGTGCTCTTTGTGTGTGTGTGTGTGTGTGTGTGTGTGCGTGCGCAGACTGCCTGCGTAGTTTTACAGAGCTGGAGGAACTGGATGAAACGGAGCTGTACATGTGTTATAAATGTAAAAAGAGACAGAAATCTACCAAGAAATTCTGGGTCCAGAAACTGCCAAAGGTACATCTACTCAGCCTTACTCTATTTTATTCCGTTCTGTTCTATATTCAATATTCTATATTCTTCATTCTATTCTATTCTTTATTATATATTCATTATTCTATTCTTTATTATATATTCTTCATTCTATTCTATATGATATATTTCTTCATTCTATTCTATTCTATTCTATATTATATATTCTTTATTTTATTCTATATTATATATTCTTTATTCTATTCTATTCTATATTATATATTCTTCATTATATTCTATTCTATTCTGTACTTTCAGTAGTGGAGAGAAAACAGGAAAACTACACTACTGTCTCCTAGCTACTGAGTAGCATCTTGTGTTGCATGGCAACCATTTCTTGTTTTTGTTGCCTGCGTAGCACATCCTTTTAATGGAACTGAACATGAGGGCATGAAGTGCATCCGGATATATGGATATACTTCAAAGCTTCTGAACAACAATCCTGCCCAGGGTTGATTCAGATCTGTGCAACCCTTTTCAAACATACACTAATTCAGAAGATTCTTTACAGACCACACGGTCACATCTTAAGCAGTTAGACAGACAGTGACTGTTTGAATGTTTTACAGTGTTTGTTATGAGAACTACACTCACACACACACACACACACACACACACACACACACACACAGTCACACACACTCACACTCAGTCACACACTCAGTCACACACTCACACACACACGCAGTCACACACGCAGTCACACACGCAGTCACACACGCACAGTCACACACACAGTCACACACACATGTCAGTCAGTAAAATTTGTTCTGGTTGTTTTCTTCCGGCAGGTTCTGTGTTTGCACCTGAAGCGGTTCCACTGGACGGCGTACCTCAGGAATAAGGTGGACACCTACGTGGAGTTCCCCATGCGAGGCCTGGGCATGAGGAACTACCTGCTGGAGGTGAGGATATGGAGATCGACTAATAATAATAATAATAATAATAATAATAATAATTCATTTAATTTGTAGTGCACTCTACATTCAAACAGAATCTCGTAGTGCTACATAGTTAAAAACAGCCCATAACAACCCGTAATAATAATATATTATTATTCATTTAATTCGTAGTGCACTCTGCATTCAAACAGAATCTCGGAGTGCTACATAGTTAAAAACAGCCCATAACAACCCGTAATAATAATATATTATTATTCATTTAATTTGTAGTGCACTCTACTCTCTAGTGCTACATAATTAAAAACAGCCTACAACAAAAGCATAGTTTAAAGAAAAAAAACATATTTTAAAAGCATAGCATAGCATAGTTTAAAAAAAAAAAAAGCATGTTTGCGGTTTTCTTGAAATACATTTAAATAACCATTATTACAAACTTCAGTATTAAGAATTATAAGGCAATTAATCGTGATTTATCACAGCAAATTGTGCCATAAATTAGTTAATATTTTTTTTTAATTGATTGACATCACTGATAAATATATAGTTATTGTATTCTTCTTAGACTCAGTCAAGGCCCATTTATAACCCCCCTCACACAAGCCAGGAAATTATTCTATGATTATTCCAGTGAAGGCTTCTATTCAGTCTCACCCATTCTGTCATCTTTTTTTGAAGTAGAATTACTCTTGTGTGTGTACATAGTAAAGATCTGGTGCCTGGTTTAAAAGTCTGTGTGTGTGTGTGTCTGTGTGTCTGTGTGTGTGTGTGTGTGTGTGTGTGTGTGTGTCTGTGTGTTTGTCTCTGTGTCTCTGTGTGTGTGTGTGTGTGTCACAGCCGGAGAGTGCATTGCCACAGGACTGCCTGTATGACCTGGCTGCTGTAGTGGTGCATCATGGGTCTGGGTGAGTGCCTCCCGCTCTCATAAGATCTTTTCTCTGGAAACTCTTGTCATTCAGGTCATTCACTCTGATTCACTAACGTTAATTAGCTTTACAGCTTCAGTCAAGTCAGACTGTTTATAGAGAATACAATGTATGTATGTGAATAAATATGTGAACATGAGTAAATATGTTTTTGAAGATGGGTTAAATAACAAAATGAAGTATATCATAATTCTCTAATCTCTATAATACCTTTATACTTCATTTCTTTTAAATGTGCTGTATTAAGTGCTCAGCAAGCATCTGTTTGCCTAGAGCCATCTTAGTAAATGAAGTAGAAGTAAATGTGTTCATCCTGGAAGCGTATATGAATGAAGCTTAACTGAGCGACATACTCAGGTTTTCCAGTAGGGGGCGATATTGTCCAATGAAGGCTCTCATCCACTCTGCTCCCTCTGTGGTGTGAGGTGCTATTTCTGCATAGAGGAAAAACCAGCTGGCATTGAGTAGTTCTCTCGTGTGTGTGTGTGTGTGTGTGTGTGTGTGTGTGTGTGTGTGTGTGTGTGTGTGTGTGTTGTAGGGTTGGCTCGGGCCACTATACGGCCTATGGCAGCAACGAGGGCCGCTGGTACCACTTCAACGACAGCACCGTGACTGTGACGGACGAGGCGGCCGTGCGGAAGGCCAAAGCCTACATCCTGTTTTACGTGGCACGGACTGAGACTGACACGGGCACGGAGACGGGCACAGAGACTGCCACGGGCACGGAGGTGTGCCCAGACGTGCCCACAGAACAGACTGGCACAGGGTTAGAGGCTGCTGGGGACACGGGCTCCGACTCCGGCCTCTGTGTAGGCAGCGGACCAGAGGAGAGCTCAGGGGCCCACCCCACACTTCAGCTCTCTGAGGAGGAGAGCACAGAGTGACATATATACACACACACACACACACACCGGACACACACAGAGACAGACCCGCACACACACACGCACACGCCAGACACCACACTTCAGGTCCCTGAGGTGGAGGACTCAGAGTGGCACACGGACACACACGCACACACACACACACACACACACACACACACACACACACACACACACACACACACACACACACACACACACACACACACACACACACACACACACACACACACACACACACACACACACACAAGCAAGCAAGCACAGACACACACACACACTTCAGGTCCCTGAGGTGGAGCACTCAGAGTGACTTGTCATGGCCTTCAGCTGCCTCTCTTCCTCCCCCAGCTCTCCTCACACTCTCCCTTTCAGTCACTCACTCACACTCACACTCACACACACACACACACTCACACACACACACACTCACACACACACACACACACACACACACACACACACACACACACACTAAAACGCACAGATACACACACAAACACATGCAGACACACACACACACATATGCACAGACACACACACACACACACACACACATGAACAGACAGACACACACACACACACATGAACAGACAGACACACACACACACACTCGGACACATGCACATGCACATGCACAGACACACACTTATCTGTTGTAGACATCACTCACATTCACACACACAAATTATGTTGAAGACCTCTTAATCACGTAAAAGGAAACCTCAGTTTTGTTTTGTTTTTTGTTTTAATTACCTTATTGCTGCTTTTAAATGTATTATACTTTTTATAGGAAACAGATGACTGAGAGGAAAAACTGTGTGTGTGTGTGTGTGTGTGTGTGTGTGTGTGTGTTGTGCTTCATGGTGTTACGAGCCTCTATGGCAAGGCCCGAGGTGCGTTGTTCAAAAGTTGCGTTTCAGATTCCATGTGGAATAATGTGTCATGAAGTTACTTTGAATAAGAACCTGAAACGTGTGTGTGTGTTTTGTTTGTTTGTTTGTTTGTTTGTTCTTTCCTCTCCCATGAGGTGCATCGTCACACACTCTGACTCAGCCCAAGCACATGCATACTCGTGTGCTTCTATTTCCTATTTATAGAACAGTCCGGAAAAGTCTAATGGCCATGGTGAGTCAGCATGTTAATTGGTTAAGGCCAAGAGTCTTAAGCATTGTGCTCTTAAGATGAGGCAGTTGGAGATGAAAGGATGGCACAGGAACTAAAAATGAAAGTGTTCTTATTAGCGTCTGTTGGAGATGTACAGCTGATGGAAGGGTCCGTACAGGATGTAGCTGATGATAAAGGACCCGTACAGGATGTTGGGTGTGTTTGTGCGCCATTTTGTTTTAACCCAACTGAACAGACATTAGATGTGTCAACAGGCAGATCATGAAGGAAGTCACACACACCACACACACACACACACACACACACACACACACACACACACACACACTCTGACATGACACTTTAGGGAACCACCTGCTGTTTTTGTCAGCAGAATATGTCATTTTTTTGCTAGTTTTTATATGATTTTTTATTATTATTTTATTATTTTTTTTACTTTTGGTAGATTCTTGAACTGCTTTCTGTTTGTTTTTATATGACAAAAAAAAGTCAGCCTTTCCAGCACCACTGAATCGGGCGTGACCAGCCAACCACCAGGACTCTTCTGCTCAGCCCTGCACTTAGGCTCCTGGTGAATTAAAGAGATGATGTTGATAGATTTGTGTGTGTGAGCGTAAGTGTGTGTGTGAGAGTGGGTTTGTTTTTCCCAAATACAGGGTGTCACCATCTGTGACTCTTTGATGAGAATCCCAAAACTCTGAGCAGCATGCATGTTAAGTACCGCAGCCGGCTTGGGAAATGTTTGGCATTCCGTTAAAACAAATATATATTCCTATCACAGTGCCTGCTTAGTGAACTCCTGTAGAGGTCGTTCTGGGATAGCTTGCCATCCAGTTTGATCGAGCGATCAAACCTAATTTTAGCAGGATCTTATTTTGGCTTCAATAAAGTCCAGCTCTACTCGAAGATGTAGATGAAAGAAAAATAACTGTTCAACGCGAGTTGTGTTTTCAGATCATTGAAGCTCTTCCAGTAGCCTCAGGCGCTTTCAAACAACCTCTTTGGTCGCAATGGTAATTGGTGAATTTACAACGTGGTGTTGCCACTTGCCAGTCCTTTGAATTTGTGGTCGCTTCCCTAATTGCAGTTTAGAAGTAGTTGGGTGAGCGAAAAGCCATCTGAAAAAGTATTACTGTAAAGATATTTTAAGAGGGATTGCTTGATTGGTGTTGTGAGAAGGAAGGAAATCTTGTTTATCACTGTAAAAGGAACTAACATTTTT
>NC_137909.1:29965284-29967784 GCF_963457725.1 Sprattus sprattus
GGACCCAGAACAAGAGAGGAGGCTGCACTGAAGACGATTGTTTTGGGAACAGACCTTACTATCAATAGAGACCAGATAACTAAGGATTGTTTTTTACAGTTTTCAAGGGGAACATTATCAGAGTTTAAGCTGTGTGTGTGTGTGTGTGTGTGTGTGTGTGTGTGTGTGTGTGTGTGTGTGGGTGTGGGTGTGGGTGTGGGTGTGGGTGTGTGTTTTACAGGTCGATTTGTATGATCTTTATGTTTTTTTATTGTAATGTTTTTTTGATGATTTATTATTACTTGTGTGACAGGCCTATTGGACCATACATGTGAAAGCCTATTTGTGTTTGACTTTCTAACATAATAACTGATCTGCTGAATCGTTCATTTTAGTTCAATAGTTCATTTTCCCTCATGTTTTCAAATTAGTCCACTCCTGTCAGTTCCTCTTCTCTCGTGTTCTTGTTTGAGTTACAATCACATAGTCAGTGATAGTTCTCCTTCGGCTGAAGAGAGCTAATTACACAAGCCTTGAGTTAGGAACCTTTCCCATTTCTGTCTCATCTTTTCGTGAAGCGGCACACAAACATATGCACCCATGAAGCTGTTTACTAGTTTGCTATTTTTTGTGGGTTTTTTTGTAAGTGAAATTGTTTACCAGTTTTCTATTTTTGTGTTTTTAAGTTAAATTGTTTACCAGTTTTTCTATTTTTGTGTTTTTAAGTTAAATTGTTTATCAGTTTTCTATTGTTGTGTTTTTTAAGTGTGGATTCTCATGAGATGGAACAGTGGCCAGACAGGTGTGGCCTTAGACCAAATCTGACCCCGAACTCAAGTTACTGCGCAAATACTAAATTGAAATACTATTCTGCAATGTTTTACGATAAGAACAAGCTGCTGTTGAAATGCCTAGGTGTTGACAACCAGAGGACAGTGAAGTCTACAGCAGTTTTGAGATTAAGCCAGGATGAACAGACATTAGTAGCCTCTCTAGTTTCAGAGTAAACGTACTTGATTTTCCTCACATGTATATTTATGTCTTACAATAAAGTTCCACTTAACACGAGTTCCCTGTGCTGATATTAAATATTTCTTGAACATGTGGCGGGCAGTATTTATTTCAGTCAACGTTTTTTTTTTATTGCATAAGACTCAGACTCCTCTGGCTTGCTCGTGGTTGATTTGGACCGTTTCCTTGTAGGCATTGGACTGACTCCCTCTTACGCAATTACATGACCTAACGTTCACAGTTGCCTAGCTGCATTTAGTTGTCCCTCGTCTTTGTCTACTTTTTCATTCGTTTTTTTAAAATGTTATTCTCCCCCAACTATCCAAACAGGAAGTTCTGCCATAGTAAGCGAGAGAAGTCCAGAGGTTGTTGCTCTTTCGTCAGCCTTACGGTAAATGGTGACCTAACGGCAGAGAGGAGGAGGTTCTGTAAGGGCATGTTGGAAGGCTGCCAGCTCTGTGATTAGAAGCATATTATGTAAGTGTGTGTGTGTGTGTGTGTGTGTGTACGACGCGTATGGAAGTAGGTTGGCCAGTGTCTGTGCGCTCCACGTGACCATGCTATATTTGATGTACTGTAGTACACGAGCCCTCGTGCAAGCGGTGGCGCGAGATGCCGTAGCGGGCTCTCCTCCGGGGCTCGAATGCCTTGGCAGACATAACACCGGAGGGAGGGAGAGAGAGAGAGAGAGAGAGAGAGAGGAAGGGAAGGAGCGAGAGGGAGAGATAACAACACGAGTTTCCACTGATGCGAGACTAATGTACGACCTGTGCTTATCGTGAATGTACGCTCTTCAGAAATAACTGTTACGCTACAGAATTACATAAGCGTGTCAAGTATGGTCTTTTTCCAGTCACTCTCTCTCAACGTGATCCGTGCTGGTCCCGCCTCAGTATATCACAAGCTGTCCTTTTTTTACACACTGTCCTTCCTTCTTTTATATCACGCAGTTCTCTCTGGCAGGCTCGGAAAGACAGACACGGTTTGGAACTGTATGCCTTGGAACACACATGCGCAGCCTCGCCAAAAGAAATGAGAAAAGACATTCCATTGTTATTGATTCCATCCATATTAAATACTTAATATTAATGAGAATATTTCTGTGTACTTCGTGGTTCTTGGTGGTGTCCTCTTTCAAACAAAATACCACCTAATGGTAATCTTAAAGGCAGCAGAATATTTGAAGTGCTGCACAAAGAAAGACAAATTGCTGTTTTCTTCAGAGTTAGAGGGCATCCAGCAATGGTTATGTAATTCCCATTTCATGAATGCATTCAGAGCAAAAAATAGTTTCGTTTTTTTGACACGTAGGGCCTTTTCACTGCATGCTATCTTAAGACACCATGTTCCTGTTTGGACACATTGTTTACAGGGTTCACCTTCGCAAGCGAGATTCAGCAGCCATGGAACCTAATACAGACCCTTTAATGTGTGGCAATTGCCCTGAATCTGCAGTCAGGTATTTCTTTTGTTGTGGGTGCCAATCCACTCCCCGCAGTTATGCAATCAA
>NC_137909.1:30015152-30017652 GCF_963457725.1 Sprattus sprattus
GGTGACGGCAGTTATCTCCCACCTGAGCCGGCCTTGTGTACACCACTACAAACCCTTCTCAAAATGCCACCAAGGACCAGAAATGTGACTTGTCACACCATTCATCATGACACCTCTATGTCACCCGGAAAAAGGGACGCAGAAATACCTGTCGAGTGCAATAAATAAGGTGCAAAATTCCTGACGTCACTTCACAGTGTCTCGTAAATTTAGTTTTAGCCTGTGGGCTCAATTCTGTTAAACAAAGTTAACAACAGTTGGGTTGGTGGAGCTTAATCTCATTGCTTCTTATTGTATCTCACATAGGTTGGATGAAGGCATCTATAAAGTGTCATGGAATGTAAAAAAAAAAAAAAAAAAAAACACTCATATTTCTTTAAGAGAAACTCTAAGAGTACACAAAGTAGTCTAAAGAAATGGCAAAAGTTCTCATATACTGCCACATTATTATTATTATTATATGAGCCGCCCATCCTGTCCTGACAATTTTTAACCATTAGGTATAGCTAACCTGTTTACTGCAACAAAAAAAATGTAGCCACCACCCTATACATTTCTTTGGCAGACTTTTTTTCTGTTCACAGCCAAAAGTGTACTTTTTTTTCCAGAGTATTACATGGTTCTGTAACAGTCCGCCCTCTGAAACCTAAACCACATGACGCTGGAGCAACGTACATTAATCACGTGTGTAATCGGAGAACATCTAGGCTACGCGCAGCCCTATGTCACGTTCGAGAGCCTTTCATTCATTCGGTTCTGTCCGCATGCGACGACCGGGCGCCGCACATTGCACAGCACCGAGAGCAAACGAGGATAGACGGGGGGTGGGGGTGAGCCCGCCCCGGGAGGCAGGCAGACGGTGAAATAGCGAGAGACGATGCGATGCCCTCACATTGGATTACTGTGCAGACACATGCAGCACGTTGTCGTGGTCCGTGTTAATGTCGTCACATTAGTCTATTTGCAGTTGCGAAACGAAAATATCGTTCCAATCAGCGGGCCTAAAAATAGGCACGAAGGCACACAGTGATATTGGCCAGATATATCAGCAGTCTGTGAAATCAGCTTTGACCTCGAATCATTCCTGGTCTGGCAAAACTGAATACTGCGAGTTTTTTATTTTAATTTTAATAAATCGACCAGACAGTTTTACCCTCCGTCAAGGGTCATGATTGGGAAGTGATTGTCCTGCACGGTGCGTGGAATTTGCCAGCAAACATCCCCATGATCTTGTGAGGTCTTAAAAAAAACACGACTAGGCTACGTCGTGAACAAAAACAGTTGCAAGTTGACTTTCTGCCCGGCTGTGAAATGAAACCGATCCGCGTGTCCACGTGTTTGTGCTATTTGCATCTCATTAGAATATGCAACATCGTCTCGCCTATCGGCTGACGCTAGTCTCAGACGAGAACTCCATTGGTCAGATTCGGGTGTGGAAGCACAAATCGGGAAACCCGGCCTCTTTGTACCCGCCCTGCCAGACACGTTGCCTTGGGAGAAGTAACACGGGCAGCCGATTGCAGGTCCTCATCACTGAAACCACGTCCCTCACATCAGCAGCGCTCTCCCGAAGTATCCTGGATTTACCACTGAACAAAGGAAAGTAGCCAGAGCCCCGCTCCATCCGAGTAAGGTAAGATACCACCGGTCTAAAAAAAAAAAACAGCGTTGCTTTGCGTGTTCTGCTTCAGTGTTAGACTAGACAGTGTTCGTTGCGGTGAGATCCCGTGTAGATGATAAATGTATAGAAATGTGTAGTTTATTATGTAATGTGATCTCACATGTGAGGCTTTATTTAGGTGTGTAGGATTGTCAAGAAGCAGGGGATGGAAAGACAACGTTACGGCATAACATAAGGGGCCAAATATTACCACAATTTTTGGACTGGTCCTCCTTGTTTGAAAGGAGGCTATCCAACAGAACCGGTGATTGTGCGCTTCATTAACGCCATCGCCTGTGCCCTTAAAAAATACTCGTGTGGTATTTTGCGTCATGGAACGCCGGAATTCTTTTAGTTTTGTATGGTGAACTGAAGTGACCACAGTAGAATATTGAGTCATTGAGTTGAGTTCTTCCGCTGCCTTGTAAAGCCTTTACATTTTTTTAGTTTAGCTGTCGCTTTAATAGAAAATATTAGGCGTTCAGGTTATTGAGGACCCCACCCCTCGGCCCCACAGGTAGTCTGATAATATAATCATATTGTGGTCTCTGGGTGTAGGCCTACTTGTTTAGTAGCCTGTCGGACGATTCGGCTTCTACTTCCAGTGTCATTTGTTTAATGTTTCAACCAATTTGTTGAGCGGCTGATAATGGCCCATCCGTCTGCTCTAGTCTTGCTTAGTCTTTAAAACAAGACTTTAGTGTAGTTCGTAGGGATAGACTTGATTGAGAAGCTATGGGCTATTCTTGATACAGGAAAGGCTGAGCCATATTGAGGTCAAGGAATTGTGTATTAAAAGTGAGTTGCAGTATGCTTTAACAATATACTTCTCGAATTTAT
>NC_137909.1:30027652-30032652 GCF_963457725.1 Sprattus sprattus
GCTTTTGTATGCTTGTGATAGTGTCTCAGACTATAGTAGACATTAACAGTTCAATAATTTGAGTTGGATAGTCTTGAGTAATATTTCTTTTCAGTCCTAGAGAGTTGCAGCTCTGTCCGTGTGTCTGTTACGGAGAAACGTGGCCGAGTTTCGGGGGTCTGTCCTCGTGTGTTACGGAGAAACGTTGCAGAGTTTCGGGGTCTGTCCTCGTGTGTTACGGAGAAACGTTGCAGAGTTTCGGGGGTCTGTCCTCGTGTGTTACGGAGAAACGTGGCCGAGTTTCGTGGGTCTGTCCTCGTGTGTTACGGAGAAACGTGGCCGAGTTTCGGGGGTCTGTCTTCTTGTGTTACGGAGAAACGTTGCCACTGTTCTCAGTGAAAAGAGCGATCAAATTGTCCAGGGCACACTGGTGTGGGTGGAAGCCTAATTTAGGTCGTCTGGAGTTGGCATGGTGCCAACCCAAAAGCCTCACCCACCAGATGCTCCTCGCTAAGGCGAGACAAAGAGTGGGCGTGCCAGCCTCCTTCCAGGGGGGGGGGGTTAAGAGGGGGGATTTATTTGGGGGGGGGGGGAATAATCTCACACATGAATTCAACCTGCCAGGAATGGCAGCTCAGCAGGTAGACCCTCATCATGTGACTCAGGCTAAGCCCCTGTGTGCGTGTTTGTGTGTGTGGCTGTGTGTGTGTGTGTGTGTGTGTGTGGCTGTGTGTGTGTGTGTGTGTGTGTGTGTGTGGCTGTGTGTGTTTGTGTGGGGGGGGGCATTTATGCTTTTGTGTGTGTGAGTTTGAGATGAAGCCTGTGCCACCCCACGTTAGTGCTACTATTGTGTGTGTGTGTGTGTGTGTGTGTGTGTGTGTGTGTGGCAGACTCGGCTGCAACCTCAGGGGTATTTTTAGATGCCACGGTAGCAAGTGGTTGTGGGTGGTGGTGCCACATGTGAACACAATCGTGTGAAAATGACGCAGGAAATGTTCCACATCTCGCCAGGTGTGTGTGTGTGTGTGTGTGTGTGTGTGTGCGTCTACATGTGCGTGTACATGTGCGTGTGTGGGTGTTTCATGATTGATGGGGATTATTGTCACTCCAGGCCTGAAACTTTGTGAGTGAGACTCTCTCCTGTCCATGTCCCCTGTCTTTTGCAGAAGTGTTATTACGTAGAAAATGTATACAAAAAAAGAGCAGATTTTCTTTTCATGCGAAGCACAGAACAATAAAGGGAAACTCTTTCTCTTCTCTTTCCTGTCTGGCAGTGAGCGCTACGTCAACATCATCCTGAAGGTGGAGGAGATGCTGAAGAGTTGGTTCCCCCACGTCAAGCCCGCCGCCGCCGCCGCGCCGCACTCCCAGAAACTGCCACCGGGGGGCGACACACAGTTCCCCTCCAAAAAACAGAAGGTAAAACCCGCTCCGGACAAACACCTTGCGAGAGTCCACGTGTGTGTGTGTGTGTGTGTGTGTGTGTGTGTGTGTGTGTGTGTGTGTGCGCGCCTGCACGTGTGTTTGCAAGGTGACCAGTCACAGACAGTACAGAGGAGCCTAAAATATCCATTATTCTTTAATCACTGGCGAAGGAAGGCGGCGTCAGCACAGAGGGGATTAGGTGCTATTTCTGGAGTTGTGAGCTATTACACAGCGTCTCGTGTGTGTGTGTGTGTGTGTGTGTGTGTGTGTGTGTGTGTGTGTGTGTGTGTGTGTGTGTGTGTGTGCCTATTCCTGGGGTTGTGAGCTATTAGACAGCGTCTCATGTTCTCGTCGTGCAGAGGAACACTGACGTAGGAGACAAAAGGTAATTTGGGACGATCGTCCCTGAGGAGCAGTGAGGTGATCCGGGAGGGGAAGAGTGTGTGTGTGTGTGTGTGTGTGTGTGAGAGTTGGGCTGTGGCCTCTCCTATTTAAGGCGGCAGGATTCTCCTCCAGGAATAGGTGTGTGTGTGGGTGTGTGTGAGTGCACGCTCCCTCCCCAGAAAGACCTCTCATCAACCTTAGTTTCCCCTGCTCCTGTGCCTAAGGATACACAGACAATAGACTCCTGCCAGTAATGTCAGGCTGTCTATTAGCTGAAGACAGCCCTCTGGCAGTGATGTTAGCGTTTAGATCCGCTGCTTTGTGGCTACGCCTGGTTTAGAAGACCTGGTAGTTGGCCAGCCTCCATAGTCTTTCCTTCTCTCGTGTGTGTGTGTGTCTGTGTGTGTGTGTGTGTGTGTGTGTGTGTGTGTGTGTGTGTGTGTGTGTGTGTGCCTCCTCGCCTCCATAGTCTTTCCTTCTCTCGTGTGTGTGTGTGTGCCTCCTCGCCTCCATAGTCTTTCCTTCTCTCGTGTGTGTGTGTGTGTGTGCCTCCTCGCCTCCATAGTCTTTCCTTCTCTCGTGTGTGTGTGTGTGTGTGTGTGTGTGTGTGTGTGTGTGTGTGCCTCCTCGCCTCCATAGTCTTTCCTTCTCTCGTGTGTGTGTGTGTGTGTGTGTGTGTGTGTGTGTGTGTGTGTGCTTCCATCTTTCCTCCTCTCGCTCGCGGTCGAACTAACAGCCTGTCATTTTCTCCTCCTCTGCAGTTATCCCCAGCTGCGCTGGCTCGCCCCGTCGTCATGGCGACCCCCCGGGCGTCTGCCTGCGTCCACGCGTCCGCCGCCGCCGTCGCCGCGGGGACCAAAGGGGGGGTGTCGCGCGGGAGGGACCGGACCCCTCACGGTACCCCACCGTACTCGGCCACCACCCTGAAGTGGCTGCACACGTCTCCCATCTGCTCCTCTGTCGCCGCGGCGACGGCCGATCTGGCCCACCAGGGGGCGCAGTCGCTCCGGACCGCTCCGCCCGCCCCGCCGGTCCCCAGCCAGGACGTCACGCAGGACAACGCCGTCTCCTCCAGCACGGATGCTGCCACGCCCGTCGTCGTCGCCGCCGGCAACAACAACAACAACAACAAAGCCGGGGGGGGAGCGCGTGGCAAAACAGACTCGGACAGGCCCAACACGCTGTCGCCATGGCAACCGCCTCCTCTTCCGCCTCCTCCGGCCCGGGGCAGACCCCCCCTGGGCAAGATCAACGCGCCCTGCCTGGAGAGACTGCTCAAGGCCACGGGGAGCATCATCACACAGCGGGGCGCGGCGGGCAGCGGCTGGTCCTGAGACACCCAGAGCCAGAACTAGAACTAGATCCAGGCCAGCGCAGCACTGCCCCACCCCTCTCCACACACACACACACACACACACACATACACACACACACACACACACACCTGAGTCAAAGACAGGAGTCAGCGTGCTCCTGCCGAACCCCATTCCAGCCTTCAGGCTACGAGCTAGGGGAGAGAGAGGAGAAGATGGACAAACACACACACACACACACACACACACACACACACACACACACACACACACACACACACACACACAACACAAACACAGACACACACAGAGTACAGCAGTCTGGGGGGAGAAGAAAAGACTTGTTTCACACAGAAACAGGGGTGTCTGTGAAAAGTGGTGTGTGTGTGTGTGTTTGTCTCTCTCTCTCTCTCTCTCGCAAGCGAGCGAGTGTGTGTGAGTGTGTCCTCATCTGACTTGAGACTGTGTTTGCATTAGTTCCCCTCTCTGTTGCGTTTCCGTTCTGGTGTGGTTGCACTGGTCTGGCCCTGAGAGCGTGATGGCAGCTGCGATGAGGAGGAGGGGAGGAGGGGAGGGGAGATGGTTTTCAGATGTTGATCTTTCAGCTCGCAGCTCTGCACTTCAACAGCCATTTCTCCTGATGGTCAGCAGTTTAGTTCACACACACACACGCACACACACACACACACACACACAGGGGTGGGGGACTGCCATGTGGTCTCAGCTGGTGCGAGTCATACCCATGACATAGCCATTACTTCAGTGATACCCATGACACACACACACACACACTCTGACACACACACTCACACACACACAGCCATTACTTACAGAAAGGGACTCAGAGGGACTAGGGCTTTTTTTTTTTTTTTTTTTTTTTAAGGGGGGGATGGGACTTCAGATATTCCAGTGTGTAGATGTGGTTTCAAAAACCAACAAACAAACAAAACAAAAAAGATATGGATTGATTGAATGTCAATTTAAATAATTTGTCCTGATTCTTCTCATCCACTCTCCACCAGTTGACTGATGTGACTGTTACTTCTTTAGTAGTTCATCTGTTAAGTTGAGTTTTTTTTTTTTTTCTTCTTTTCGGTACAACAGTCCTACCTCAAGTGTTGCCATGACGAGAACAATGGGCAGATTTAAAAAAACAACTGACACCCACTCAATCCACACAGACAGAGGGAGGTGACCCCCCCCCCCCCCCCCTTCCCTTCCACACACACACACACACACACAAACACACACACTCAAACTCCCCCAACCTCCCCGTTACCCAGCAGAGTCATGCGGTGAGGCAGACCTGGCAAACACGTCTGGGGTCTAAAGCACATGCGGTCCTGCTCCGCCGTGCTCCATGATGGCCGCCCTACCCAGAGGCCTGCCAGGTGCCCAGAGGCCTGCCCAGTGCCCAGAGGCCTGCCCAGTGCCCAGAGGCCTGCCGGGTGCCCAGAGGCCTGCCCAGTGCCCAGTGCTCCGTGATGGCTGTGGTGCCCAGAGGCCTGCCGGGTGCCATTGGAGAAGAATGTGAACTAGCAGATGTCTCTCTTCAGGAGAGAGAGGGGTCTCACACTCAAGAGGGTATATAGTGCCTGTCAGTTTCGATGTCAAGCTGTGCCTGCAAAACCTTTTCTTTTCTTTTCTTTTCTTTTCTTTTGAGGAGGGAGCAGGAACCATCCACAATAACCTGAACCTCTGAGGGCCCGCCTAAGACAGGATTCCTTAGTCAACATGTTTCTCTATTGAGTAAATTATTTAAAAAAACGAACTAAACAAAACATTCGTTTGCCAACTATTTACTGTGGGACGAGAACGCTTCCCTATCCACCACAGTGCTGGAAGATTATATCTGAGAGGGACAAGGTATTATTTTGTGTAAATATTTTGACGAGGTTT
>NC_137909.1:30045152-30055152 GCF_963457725.1 Sprattus sprattus
ACACACACACACACACGACCTCTGGAAGTGTCTTGTTCTTATTGACACACACACACACACACACTCACACACACACACACACACACACACACACACACACACACACACACACACACACACACACACACACACACACACACACACACACACACACACACACACACACACACACACTCACACACACACACACACAACCACACACACACACACACACACACACACACACACGACCTCTGGAAGTGTCTTGTTCTTATTGACGTTGCTCGGGGCTGGAGGAGTTATGTGAGCGACCTGCTTCAGGAATGACGGCACCGTTTGCCTTTTTGTGAGGTGAGGAATTAAGCCTTGCCACCCAATGTGAGAGCCAAGATACCCCGTCATCCTATCAAGGGCCCCGAAATCCTATCAAGATACCCCCGTCATCCAATCAGAGAGCTCGGTCATCCTATCAGTGACCCAAGTTTGGTCTTTTCATTGACATGCCTGCGCAGTTAGAAATCTGCCCGTCAGGTAGTTAAGACGTTCAGCAGGTAATTCAGTGGTAGCAGTGAGAGGTGACGATCTCGTACATCACAGGCAACCCACAGCGTGTTTTAATGCTCGCACTCCAATAAAATACGATTAACCAACTGATTTCCTTCATTGAAGGCTTCCCAATCGATGGAGGGAGCAGAGAGAAAAAAGGTCAATGTGTGTGCTTGTGTGTGTGTGTCTCCGCATGTGTGGGCATGTGTGTGTGTGTGTTTGCATGTGTGTGTGTGTGTGTGTGTGTGTGCATGTGTGTGCGTGTGTGTGTGCATGTGGTCAATGTGTGGAAATGAGGTCTAATCTCACTCGATTAACCTATTAGTCGAGGTTAGAATGACTACGCAGTGTGATTACAGAGGATTACAGGGAAATACGGCGTAGCAGTCAATGGTTGGAGATTATTCAGGTTGTAAAGTGTGTGTGATTTCACCCTCCCACGCACCCTCACACAGTGAGTGAAGGATGGAGAGATGAGAGGCCCACACTCTTCTTCAATCCCTTCTTTTTCTCCCTTCTTTCTTACTCGCTCTCTCTCTCTTTTTCGGAGGTTCCCTGTCGAAGCGTCCTTGTCACTGAACCCCTAATTGCTCCTGATGTGCAGTATGCCATCAGTGTAAAAATGTTTATACATTCTTGTAAGTCGCTTTGGATAAAAGCGTCTGCTAAATGACTAAAACCATCTAAACCATCACACCTTTCGTTGGTGAACGCAGCAATGCTCGCACTCCAAATACAATACGATTAACCAACTGATTTCCTTCATTGAAGGCTTCTCTATCAATGGAGGGAGCAGGTCAACGTGTGTGCGTGTGTGTGTGTGCATGTGGTCAATGTGCGGAAATTAGGTCTAATCTCACTCAATTAACCTATTAGTCGAGGTTAGAATGACTGCGCAGTGTGATTACAGAGGCTTAGAGGAAAATACGGCGTAGCAGTCAATGGTTGGAGATTATTCAGGTTGTAAAGTGTGTGTGATTTCACCCTCACACGCACTCACACACGCACGCACACACACGCACACAGACACACTTCAGCAGCTATTAACTCAATTGATCCCTGTGTACCGACAGCACACTCACACTCACACACACACACACTCACACACACACACACACACACACACACACACACACACAGACACACACACACACACACACAGACACACTTCAGCAGCTATTAACTCAATTGATCCCTGTGTACCGACAGCACACTCACACTCACACACACACACACACACACACACACACACACACACACACACACACACACTTCAGTAGCTATTAACTCAATTGATCCCTGTGTACCAACAGCAGAGGCCAATACCTGCAACCACCTGTCAGTCAAGTGATATTGACGTCATGGAAACCAATAGGTCATGATGGTCACGGACCTGCACCTGGCCCTGTGCACAGCATATTGGGATTCGAAATGACTGGATCTTTTGATGCTTCAAAGAAGTCGCTCAAAGGAGATGCTTCTATACACAGCACAAGGCCATTAAAAGTCTGTTTTGAGGAAAGAGGAAAGGTTGAGAAGTTCGTTATTTTTATTCCTCGTACTATTTTATTTTATAATCTAAGCAGTATAAGAAATGTTAAAAACATTTAACAGTTACATTAGACACTACTTAGGGTCAGGGGTCATACACAAGCCTTTTATCTCTTATACACTGTTGACACTTGAGCAGTTTGTGTGTGTGTGAGTGTGTGTGTGTGAGTGTGAGTGTGTGTGTGAGTGTGTGTGTGTGTGAGTAATCACCAGACACAGGTCAGGCGGCGTGTTTTGCTAAGCACCAAGCGAAACGCTAAATCTCATAGATCCGATAAACGGCGGGACACAACGTGGCGGGGGCGATTTAACGTGATTTAGCCCTATCCATTTTCAGCACACTAAGCAGACTAAGGCTGTCTGGCTGACCCCCTGCTCTGACGCGCAGCCCGAGAGCGTGAAACTCCACACACACACACACACACACACACACACCGTCAGAACGAACATGTGCAAACACGTGACTCTCTCCAAAGCACAACACGCAACGGATCACCAAGATTTGTAAAGCAACACCTGCTTTCCAATTGGCTCCGTTCATTCATAAATTCATTCATTCCTTCCTTCATTCATTCATTTATGAGAGAGAGAGAGAGAGAGAGAGGGAGAGATCCAAAAAAAATAGTATATAAATTGCATTTCAGTGAGTATAAAGCACATGATGTGATCCTGAGTAAAATGTGCCGTGCTTGTGCTGGTGTTGATTTCAGAGTTGCTGTTGACTGTAGTGTATTCACAGAAGTGATTTAGGGGTAACTTAGTGTATTCAGTGAAGTGATTTAGGTGTGACTGTTCACTGTTCCCTCCTCTTTAAAGGGGTGACTGTTCACTGTTCCCTCCTCTTTAAAGGGGTGACTGTTCACTGTTCCCTCCTCTTTAAAGGGGTGACTGTTCCCTTTTCTTTAAAGTCATCGAGGCTCTGTTTTCAGCAGCACCAAAAATGTCACTGGAAAAACGTATTAAACGTGCCGGGTCTTTGACCTCTGGGGTCGATGGCAAGGTCGATATTTAGCCGTGTGGCAAAAGGCCTCGTTCGAAAGTGGAAGACAAAAGAGGCGGAGGTGGAGGTGGATCTTTGGAAAGATTGCCGGGATCGTAGACAAGAGGTCAGGATCCATGCGTTCCCTCAATCAAAGGAGCAGCTCCCATCTAGGATAAAAGGTCACGGGATGGAGGAGTGAGGGGGAAGAGAGGAGAGGAAAAGAAGCTGCCTCTCTGTTTCTCTCTCTCCCTCTCTCTCTCTCTCTCCCCCTCTCTCTCTCTCTCTCTCCCCCTCTCTCTCTCTGAGGCAGTTAGGCAGCAGGCTAACCTTTACGTAAGCTAATCTGCCACTGTGACTGAGGCAGCCCATACAGACCAGAAGATGTCCTGTCTGTCATCTGACTGGAAGTAGTGTGTATATACCGTATGTAGTATTCAGATATGAAGCATGTAGATATGTAGGTATGTAACATGTAGATATGTAGTATGTAAATATGTAGTATGTAGATAGTATGTAAATAGTTTGTAAATATGTAGTATGTAAATATGTAGCATGTAGATATGTAGTATGGAGCTAAAGCACTATTGGACCAGCATCTTAATTATCTCACGACCCCTCAGATGTATCCGGTGTCCCTGCATATAAACTCAATATGAGGTCATTTCCACTAGCTCCAGCCTCAGCAGCTCCAGCAGGAACATGATGCTGCTCACACACTGATGCTCCACCTCCAACAGCTACAGCAGGAACATGATGCTGCTCACACACACTGATGCTCCAGTATTAGTAACCTAATGATGTCATGTACGTATAATAATATATCAGTTAGAGGGGCCAAACCAGTGCTTTTACTTTAATACTTTTATTACATTTTGCTGCTAGTACTAATGTACTTTTACTTCAGGAGGAGAGAGAGAGAGAGAGAGAGAGAGAGAGATCCCCATGGATACCACACACAGGATGTGAGTAGTTAAGTGTGGTGTGTGTCTCTGGGATTATATGCGTGGGGTTGTGTGTGAGTGTGTGTGTTGTGTGTCACTAGTGTGGGGCTGTGTGTCAGTGTGGTGTGTGTGAAAGCAATCTCATCTCAGGCCACGTGAGACCAATTAAACGGGCAGCCATCAACAAGCCCAGTCCGCTAACACTAGAACACACAGACACACAGACACACAGACACACAGACACACACACACACACACACACACACACAAGCCCGGTCCGCTGACATCAGAACCCGTTAATTACTATGTGGCACAGCTGAGGGGAGAGAGGGGAGGGGACCATGGAGGCAGACGCACAGGGAAAGCACTCATGGTATGAGGCAGATACACACACACACACACGAACGCACACACACATGCACACACACCACACACACACACACACACACACACACACACACACACACACACACAAACAAACAGTCTCTTAAACAGTCACACACACACAAACAGTCACACACACATGCATGCACACACGCACGCATGCACGCACACAAACACTCACACACCAGTATACATACATACACATGCACATCCACGTGCACACACACAAAACACACACAGACACACTGATATGCATGGATTGTGCTTCTATCAAGAGGTACTCAAGAGGGCATTACACACACACACACACACACACACACACACACACATACCCGAATACAGACACATACACACACACACACACACTTACAGGCAAACAGGCACACACTCATGCAAGTAAGCACCAGCAGAAACACACACACACACACACACCAGCATACATAAATGCACGTGCTCGTCCACGTGCACACACAGACACACAGACACACACTGATGAGCATGAATTGTGCTTCCATCAAGAAGTACTCAAGAGAGCATTAGGCAATCAGGCAACTGCGTGTGTGTGTGTGTGTGTGTGTGTGTGTGTGTGTGTGTGTGTGTGTGTGTGTGTGTGTGTGTGTGTGTGTGTGTGTGTGTGTGCATGGATGTGTATGTCCATAGTAATGATCTGCCTGTGTGTGTGTGTGTGTGTGTGTGTGTGTGTGTGCATGGATGTGTATGTCCATAGTAATGATCTGCCTGTGTGTGTGTGTGTGTGTGTGTGTGTGTGTGTGTGTGTGTGTGTGTGTGTGTGTGTGTGTGTGTGTGTGTTTATACTTTATATAGCAGGTATGAGTTTTTCTTTACTGTTTTGCACTAGATCATGTCTGGGAACATTCTGTTCGTGCTCTTAGACCCATGCCTCAACTACATAAACACACATACAGACACACACACACATTCGGACACACACTTGCACACACACACACGTGCACACACACACACACAATCACACAAACACTCAATCCCACACCCACACACACACACACACACACACACACAAGTGCATATACACACACAATCACACACAATCTCTCTCCTCTCTCCCCTCTCCTCTCTCCTCTCTCCCCTCTCTCTCTCCTCTCTCTCCTCTCTCCCCTCTCTCCTCTCTCCCCTCTCTCTCTCTCTCTCTCTCTCTCTCTCCCCTCTCTCTCTCTCCTCTCTCTCCTCTCTCTCCTCTCTCTCTCTCCCTCCTTTCTCTCCCCTCTCCTCTCCCCTCTCTCTCTCTCCTCTCTCCCCTCTCTCCTCTCTCCCCTCTTCTCTCTCTCTCTCTCTCTCTCTCTCCCCTCTCTCTCTCTCCTCTCTCCCCTTTCTCTCTCCTCACTCCCTACTTTCCATCCCCATCTCCCCTCTCCTCACTCTCCCCTCTCTCCCCTCTCTCTCCTTTCTCCCCTCTCTCTCTCCCCATCTCTCCCCTCTCTCTCCTCTCTCCCCTCTCTCTCTCCCCATCTCCTCTCTCTCCTCTCTCTCCTCTCTCCCCTCTCTCTCCTCTCTCTCCTCTCTCCCCTCTCTCTCTCCCCATCTCCTCTCTCTCCTCTCTCTCCTCTCTCTCCTCTCTCCCCTCTCTCTCCTCTCTCTCCTCTCTCTCCTCTCTCTCCTCTCTCTCCTCTCTCCCCTCTCTCTCCTCTCTCTCCTCTCTCCCCTCTCTCTCTCCCCATCTCCTCTCTCCCCTCTCTCCCCTCTCTCTCTCCCTCCTCTCTCTCCCCTCTCTCTCTCCCCATCTCCTCTCCTCTCCTCTCTCTCTCTCCTCACTCTCCCCTCTCTCTCCTCTCTCTTGGCTGCAGGACGCTGTGTTAGCAGGGCATCTGGCGATGCCGGTCCTGGCCAGTTCTGTCCATCCACTCCAACCCTCTTTCCCTCCCTCTCCCCCTCCCTCCCCCCTTCCCTCCCTCCCTCCCTCTCCCCCTCCCTCTCTCCCTCTCTCCACAGTGGTTCCTTTAACCCAGATAATGGCCGGCGCTGAATGGCTCCCTCGGGATAGGATGCTCCAGATTTGTTTTCAGCACTATTCCTGCCTTGGAATCAATGGCATCGGGAAAAAACCCACCCGCCTCCTTTAAGAACATCGATAATGTCTCTTATATCTTAAGGGAGAGCGGTGAGAGGGCGGGGAGCTGGAGATAGAGTCAGACAAGCAGTGCAGTGTAGAATGGTTGCTGGAGTACAGGATCTTTGGTAAAAAATTGTTAGTTTTGCTCTGCAATGCCTACAAACATGTTGCATTTTTAAAGGCGTCATTGCGCAGCTTCACCAGCAGGGGCAGCAGAGCGCATGTGTGCGGGGCGGTGGTAAGGTGCTGGTGACGGCCTGAATAGACACTCTTATTAGACACTCTTATTAGACACTCTTATTAGACACTCTATTTAGACACTCTTATTAGACACTCTTATTAGACACTCTTATTATACACTCTTATTAGACACTCTTATTAGACACTCTTATTAGACACTCTTATTATACACTCTTATTAGGTGCCTTTACTAAGAATAGGAGCACATGCCTGATGAATAATAGAGACCGCCTCCTGGAGCTCATTCAGAGGGAGGCATCATCAGACCCACGCCATGATCACTCAAGGAGAGGGGGAGAGAGAGAGAAGGAGAGAGAGAGAGAGAGAGAGAGATGCAGAAAGAGAGAAGAGAGAGAGAGAGGGAGACAGAGAAGGAGAGAGAGGGATAAAGACAGAGAGAGCTTGAGATACAGAGAGAGAAAGAGAGAGAGAGAGGGAGAGAGTGAGAAGGAGCAAGAGGGATAAAGACAGATAGAGATTGAGATACAGAGAGAGAGAGAGAGAGAGAAGGAGCGAGAGGGAGAGAGAGAAGGAGAAAGAGAAGGAGAGAGAGAGTGATGCGGAAAGAGAGAAGAGAAAAAAAGAGGGAGGGAGAGAGAGAAGGAGAGAGAGAAGGAGAGAGAGAAGGAGAGAGAGAGAGAGATGCCGAAACAGAGAAGAGAGAAAAAAAGAGGGAGGGAGAGTGGAAGTATCTCATCTGACACCTAATTAACACCTTCATTAACACACTGCTGTTCTCTCTACCGGACACCTAATTAACACCTTCATTAACACAGTGCTGTTCTCTCTACCAGACACCTAATTAACACCTTCATTAACACAGTGCTGTTCTCTCTACCAGACACCTAATTAACACCTTCATTAACACAGAGCTGTGCTCTCCACCCAACCCCTCACAATGGCTACAGGCGCTCCTTCACACGAGTAATCTCCAACGACTGATATCAAAAATACTGTGACTGGAACGCCGTCATTTTCCAAAAGGTTGAATTGGTATTTCAAAAGCCATACATTAAGTGAAATGATTCATATTCTTCTATTTCCAGGGATTTATGTTTCAGTGGCTTCAAATGCAACTAGTAGCAGACTTAATAAATGCAACTAGTAGCAGACATAATAAATGCAACTAATAGGAGACATAATTAGCTACAGCCTCATTGGCATGTAGATGCTGGAACAGCTTCTCACAGTGTAAAGAACTGATGTCCACTCAATAAGTATATGCACAAAGTTCTCTATTGAATAAACGTGAAGGTAACCCAGGCAGGTCGCTACCTCAGAATAATAAGGTTCTATCTGCGTTCAGGTCAGTTTTGAGATATTGAGGTTTAAAGTTTTAGCATTGCATATACCACAACTGACAAATGGGGCACATTTTTCAGAATAAAACACTTTTTTTTTTTTTTTTTAAAACACCTTAAATAATGTTCATAAATTATGCCAGAATAGGAATATGTAAATAACTCAATTTTGACAAAAATGTCAGATAGAACCTTATTATTCTAGGGTAGCGAGGTATTAAAGCGTATCACTTTTAGCATTAACTCTAGACTAACGTATATCTCGTGTGATCTCATCTCCGGTGACATCACTCATAAGGTCACATATACATGAACACATTATATGACACACAGTAATGTGGTTTCTTACACTCACAGAAGTGCAGTACCTACACACACACACCATACACACACACACACACACACACACACACACACACACACACACACACACACTCACACACACATTATATGACACACAGTAGAGTGGTTTCTTACACTCACAGAAGTGCAGTACCTACACACACACACCATACACACACACACACACACACACACATACACACACACACACACACTCACACACACATTATATGACACACAGTAGAGTGGTTTCTTACACTCACAGAAGTGCAGTACCTTACATTCACAGTCTCTCACAGACTTCTTCTATCTCCTCCAACAGTGACAGTTGCCTGTTCACACAACCCTCCCACACAACGGCTGGTGCCAGGCACACACACACACACACACACACACACACACACACGTTTCCTTCCAACCATAAACTCCCCAAAGAGATCTAAGACGGCACAGCACGGCGGCCTTCCTGTGATCTGCGATCTGCTCCGTGTACCTGCCGTGTTGGTCCTGTTCCGTTCAAACAGAGGTGTTCCAACATTCTGACCCGGATTCTAGTCCTGTCGCAACTCTCTGGCGTGGAAATAAACGCCTTACTTTTATAAACTAAGAGTCGTGGTTTTAGAGCCTCAAACAGCACTGAGCGGAGCTCCCAGGTGGCTCAATTAGTGGCAGAGAACGGAATCGTTTTATTTTGTCTCTCTGTGTCTGTGTGTGTGTATGGTGTGTGTGTGAGCGTGGTGTGTGTGGTGTGTGTGTGTGCGTGGCGTGTAAAGTGTGTGAGTGTGTTTGTGTGTGTGTTAGGTTGTGTGTGTGTGTGTGTGTGTGTGTGTGTGTGTGTGTGAGGACAGCTGGGGGCACACAGCGCTGGCTGTGAAAGAGGACATGGCAGTAACAGTAAAAGTCATGGGGACATGGCACTCGGGAGGTGAATGCCAAATGATGCCAGCCCAGGCCGTCTGCAGGGCATATTTGGAGGCACACACACACACACACACACACACACACACACACACACACACACACACACACACACACACACACACACACACACACACACACACACACAGCTTCAAAAGTTCATACATTCCCTCGCTGAGAGGCCTCAGTTAATGGCTCTTTTGGTCCCGTTAATGAAATCACTTGGCATTTCCACATATCTGAACATTTGGGCATGAATATTAAAAAGGAAGGTGTGTGTGTGTGTGTGTGTGTGTGTGTGTGAGAGAGAGAGAGAGAGAGAGAGAGAGAGGGAGGAAGAAAAAGGGAGAGAGAGAGGCCAAAAGCGCTCCTGTGGGTGTTGGGTTTTGGGTCATGTGGAAGACAAATTCATCCCCCCATCTTCATCCTCATCTTCATCTTCCTCCTGCCTGCCAGACACTAATGCCCTCATGAGTGTGTGCTTCATTCCGTCTTTCTTTTATTTCATAACTTTTCATCACTTTCAATCAACTTCACAGCTCTATACCCCTATACACACACACACACACACACACACACACACACACACACACACACACACACACACACACACACACACACACATACACACACACACACAACTTCACAGCTCTACACTCTATACCCCTATACACACACACACACACACACACACACACACACACACACTCAACTTCACAGCTCTACA
>NC_137909.1:30060152-30097652 GCF_963457725.1 Sprattus sprattus
ACCATAGTGCCTCTTACAAAGCAAGGCACACCAGAGAGAGACTTGAGCATTTGACCAGAGAGATCCTTTTGAGTATTTGACCAGAGAGATACTTTAGAGTATTTGACCAGAGAGAGATCCTTTTGAGTATTTGACCAGAGCGAGATCAATAATCTGAACCTGATGGGCATGTTGCAGGCAAAACTCAAACACAAAATGGATAACATCAATATTGACCACACCAAACATTGAACAAACACACACAAAACAAACTGAAACTAATTCAACTAAATATTAATGTGTAAATATCTGTCAGAAAGTAAAGCCTACAAACTAAGAAAATGACTAACCTATGTTAAGTCCCGGCTCATAGGGTAGCAACATAGTGAGAACACAGAACCCCAAACTTAATTTAGGAGTACATTTATTATTGGGTAGGGGAATAAAGAAAGCAAGTGGAAAGCAAGGAGCTTGTCCTGCGGCCAGGTGAGCAGTTGCAGAGTGTGTGAGAGAGAGAGAGAGGGGTGTGGCCAGTTCTTAAAGGCATCTGGCACCTGCAGGTAATCACAAGTGTTTACAGGTGAGAACCAAGGCATCTGAAACAGAGGCAAACATTGTATACACAAAGGAACCAATATCAGGCCCGTAACCACACACACACACACACACACACACACACACACACACACACACACACAAACACACACACACACACACACACACACACAGCCTATACACTCCCTAAGCTCTGTCTCATATAACCACCAAAGAAAAAAACACAAACATGCATACTACTAGACTACTTTTAACCCTACAAACTAGAAAATACCTTTATATTATTACTATTTCTAAGGCTGAAACAATCAATTAGATATGAAAGGAATGCAGCATGTGGCAATTAGTTCAATGCCTGATAGCACCCAATGCATGTCTGTAACTAGATGGTGATATCTTGTATTTAATACTAATTTAGGTGTAGTCAGGTCTCTAAGGCAGGTGTAGTCAGGTCTTTAAGGCAGGTGTAGTCAGGTCATAGAGCAGGTGTAGTCAGGTCTCTAAGGCAGGTGAAGTCAGGTCTCTAAGGCAGGTGTAGTCAGGTCTTTAAGGCAGGTGTATTTAGGTTTTTAAGGCAGGTGTAGTCAGGTCTCTAAGGCAGGTGTAGTCAGGTCTTTAAGGCAGGTGTAGTCAGGTCATAGAGCAGGTGTATTCAGGTTTTTAAGGCAGGTGTAGTCAGGTCTCTAAGGCAGGTATAGTCAGGTCTTTAAGGCAGGTGTAGTCAGGTCTTTAAGGCAGGTGTAGTCAGGTTTTTAAGGCAGGTGTAGTCAGGTCTTTAAGGCAGGTGTAGTCAGGTCATAGAGCAGGTGTAGTCAGGTCTTTAAAGCAGGTGTGATAAGGTTGTTGAGCAGGTGTATTCAGGTTTTTAAGGCAGGTGTAGTCAGGTCTTTAAGGCAGGTGTAGTCAGGTCGTTGAGCAGGTAGGGCTCCTCCTGCAGTAGAACTCCATAAAATGCTGCTTTCCCCTCAGCTCCAGCTGCACGCAGGCATTCATAGATCTCACGCATCTTCGCCTCACAAGTGGCAGCTGTTCTGATCTCTGAATACTTCTCAGGGTGGATCACTCCTTTGGAGAGCAGTGCATCTGTGATGGGCATCACGTTTACCACCCGGCCAATGAGCTCTGCTCTGTGCCTGTCCACAAACACCGCTTCCTCAGAGATGCTCCTGTTCACCCCACTGGTAAGATCAGTTGTCCCTACCTCTGAGATGCTCCTGTTCACCCCACAGGCCTGGCAGTGGTCATTGTTCCCTACCTCTGAAACGGCTCTGTCCTCCTGACCGTTCTGACAGTAATCATTTTTCCGTATCTCTGCTGTCCAAACAGACTCTATGGTGTCCACGCTGACCAACACCATCTCAAAGTTCTCCTCTGCATACTTGAAGTAAACCTCATAGAAGTTTGGGCTGAAGCTGCAGTACCTCAGCTTAATCTCCTGAGGGGTGATGGAGGATGGGCAGGAGGTCGTCAGGCTGAACCGGGCCTTCATCCATAGGGATCTCTCAGGTTTGGGCTTGGAGATCCTCACAGCCCTGCCCCCCTCCTGGTCCTCCACGGCTCTTAACAGTGTTCGCTCTTTAGGCACCAGGTACACATGGAGAGTTAGGGGAGAGGTGCTGGTCTTGTAGAGCAGCAGCTCACAGTGGACTTTCATGCGAATTCCAGCCTGCAGCAGCAAGCCCAGAGGAGAAAGGGAGGGGTGGGCAAGCCTGGCATGATGTAGGGTAAGCTCACACACCTCCAGACAGACTCCACAGTCCTGCCCATGCAGGATCCTCACTGCATCCCGCACAGATGCCTCACAACCCCCCAAACACAGGAAATGTGGCAGATGGATCTCCTCCAGCTCTCCTGACATGAGCCTGATGTCCATCAGAGGACCAGCTGGTCTGTAATGCATGTGGTCCAGCTCGTCACAGAAGACTTCCCATTCCAAATAATAGTACTGCAGGGTGACTGGACCAGCACATGACCAGCGCAGACCAGATTCTGAGCACTCATAGCTCCCTGGAGGAGAGCTCAGGCTGTAGGTTGAGACGCTTTGCTCTGTAGAGACTTCAGCCTCCACCAGGACCCAGTGGTCGGTGTCTGGAACTTCAGCACAGGATTCACAGCTCCTCTCTGGGTCATCGCTATGGTGATTCTGGGCTCCACAGCTCCTCTGTGGGTCATCGCTATGGTGATTCTGGGCTTCACAGCCTAAAGGCCCCTCCACCCGGTAACTGAACGGAGAGGATGTTGCAGAGTCAGAAGCACAGATCACTTAACATCCACAGCAGGGCTGGTTATTGCCACATGCAGGACTTAGGGAGCTGGGGTCAAGGGTCACGCCCTGCCCACGCTACAAATGACCTCAACTACAGTAAGTTCAAGTTTAAGTATCTAAAGTATAATTATCTAAAGTATAATTATACGTACGTTTAAATGACTCAAAAAAACATTTGAAGATTTGAAGAAAATATTTGAGACAACATCGAAAAATGAACTGGTTTGCATAATGCAGCACCAAAGTATCCTCTGTGTTCTTAAAGCACCCACAATCCTATGCGCACGTACCAAAGACTTTTTTACAAAAAAGTGGTGCGGAATTTGAAGCTGGGAACTTTTCAATGACGCACACCTGCATACTCGCTAGACTGTTTTATTGTTTGTTCTCTGAATGCTAGGAAGGAGTCTTTTGAAGGACCTGACTTGAAAGGACTCAAAAGGACCCATAATACAGAGGAAGAATCCTTGACAACAATTTTGTCCGGCCCTTTTTTGAGTTTTATGTGGAATAAAGTCAGATTTGGCATTATTTGTCAGATTTTTTGTGTTTTACCAATGCAAACTAAGTAAATAAACATGTGTATACAAAAGCATTTGTAATTGCAACTCTTTTCTGGGAGTAGTGGTGCATTATCTGACAGAATTGCAAGGGTGCCAACATTTTCGTCCATGACTGTATACCCATACACACAAAGACACTGGGCCTCATTTATAAAACGTACTTACGCACAAATTTGATCTTAGAGTGTGCGTGCGATCAAATCCACGTCAAAGTACAGATTTATTAAAACCGCCTTAGGCGTGGAAAAGGACGTATCTCTACGTCTGGTTCTAGTTCTAGTTCTAGTCTCACATGAATGAGATTCACGTCGGTATTCCGTTTTAATTTCACAAGTGTAAAACGTTTTGCTCAAACTATAGCCTAGAAAAAGTCCAATAGTGGCCTAGTTTTAAGTAGGAGATATGGCTGCATTGGCGTTGTTTGAGGATATTGCCAACTGCGCAACAAGGAGAGAAAGGGTTTTTTCGTGATCGCGCAGACTTTTGACACAGGATGATGTATGGCTGATAAGAAGGTACCGCTTGCAGAGAGTGTTGTGCCCAAATGGCCACTCGTCTACTGAGGCGCACCAGATGCAACCAGGCCATACACGTTCAGGTTTTGTCTGTTCTTGGATTCCTGGCTACAGGAACGTTCCGACGAGAAATTGGAGACCAGTCAAGCAAACCCCGTCATCATGAAGCAGAATTTTGCTTGATGTTCTTCGCAGTATAAACCCTCTATATGCCCGCAATTTATTAGATATCCATACAGTTCGCACACTAAGACAGCCTAGGAAGCCCACTTCAATACAGCACATGCCCGTGCGTGGTCGGTAGTGGAGCACACCAAAGCCATGGTGCTGCTGACGCAGATGAGGCTTCTGGTGCTGCTCGTGCTTCGGAGACGTGTCTACTATATGTCACATACTTTGCTTTTGCCATTACGCCACCTGACAGGCTTTCTAACAATGTTTTGGCCCGCATCTGGTTTTCCCATCAGCAGAACGTCGATGTCAGCCTCATTATAATTCTTCTGTTTACATGTTTCTTTCATGCTTGCCATTGCCACAGAGAGTTTGTGCATTGATAATATGCTAATTACATTAAATAGGGGCGTTGTGAGGGCGGAGATTCAGTTGCGCACAATTCCCCGACCATTTGTGATTTACAACTGAAGGATTGGCGTACACGTGTTTTTTTTGTGTGTACGTTCATTTTCTGTGGATCTCAATTACGATCATTTCAGAAAATGTCTTAGACAAAATGTAGAATGGTTTATACGCAACTTTTATAAATGAGGCCCATACAGACATACATGTTTACTCTGAACTCCAAACTTTCTGGAGGACACGACAAGCAGAGGCGGTGCGTTCCATTGGGCAAAGGTGAGCAGTTTCCCTGGGCCTCGGCCACCAGGGGGGGCCTTGTCGCGTTCCGTTTTTTTTGTTTTTTAAGAATTAAAATATATCCCTAACAGAATAGACATAAGCCCACCGGCTTGCACACTGTTACCGGTTCCTTCCCCTCCTCAGCCCTGCTTCGCACTGACTCTTTAAAAATCCCGGTCTATCTAATGGCTGCTTAGTGCCCAACTACTCTAACAATAAGCAGCTGAGCCTCCAATTAATGGATGGCCCGACCTCACTAGTCCCCAGAGCACCTCCCAGGGTCCTAGAGCCTGCCCAGTATAGCCCTGGTGCGGTATATTACCTAGTTGGACCCCAAGAGTAGCTTGGAGTGCCACAATACACTCGCTCACTGTTACGACCTCCTACTGTCCCTAGGGGTCGTGGTTTTCTTTATGTTGCTCGTTGGCTGTGCCTTTGTTCTCCGTTATTGTATGCAGGTGCGGCTTGTGATTGCGGGCGGAGCCAGATGCGTCTTAAGCCGGAGTGGCAGTCCGGAAGGGTCTCTCTCTGCTGCGTGCCGTCACGCTCTTCGGGCCTACGCTTATTGTTACCCACATTTGTGAAAGAATCTTCCTTTGTTTGTTATCCGCGCTATAATAAAACCCTAGACACGAGCTCCGCTTGACTTGCCGTCATTCAGTTACTTATCAGTGTGCCTGGTTCGTAACAGTTGGGGCGCACGTCCATTAGTTGGGATTTTTGTATTGTGGTAGGTGCGTATAGGCCATTTAGTGTTTGCGACGGTAGGTGAGTACCAAGAGCTTGTGACTGGGGGTGAAGCATTGCTTCACAATTAGCAGCTGCAGGGCGGAACGGTCCGTCACTTTGTTATTTTAGTTTGTTGTTTTCTGGTGGTCATCCTTATTCGGTGCGTTATCAGAGGTTTGCAGTAGGCTGCACCACTGGCTTGCTGCATCCTCTTGAGCTCAACGGATAAAGTATACCGGGTAGGGAACCCACTGAAGACTAGACAGGGATCAGTATTGTTTTTTTGTTTTTTGGTAGGGGTTGCGGTGCAGCGCGGACCGTCCAGTCACTCACCACCAGGTACTTCGGAGTCGCTTTAGTGTTTTGGTGTATTGCATTGCGTGATCACGGTGCTACAGGTGGGGTTAGAAAGGGTTAGATGTTTAGTCAGCTGCTATAGTGTTTCGGGTTATTGCCAATTTTGTGCGACTAACCCAACCTGCACCTGTTAAGTTTAACGTGTCTTGGCACAGTATAGAGAGCCAGTTGTCATTTTAGGAGGATTTGGTGACCACTTCGAGTTCAGTGTTGCCCTGTTGCAGCCACCCGACACTGGGACTTCTGTGTGTTTGTTTGTTTGTTGGTATTTTGTGACGATGGCGCAGGCGTTTATTGACGACCCGTCAGAGCAGGCCTTTCATGGTCTAACTAAAGATCAGCTGTTGGAGGTAGCGGACAGTTTTAAGTTTGAAGTGTCTGCGTCTGAGCAGCGTCTGAAGCACACAATTAAATCAGTGTTACTGCCGTACCTTATAGAGAGGGGAGTTTTGCCACGGTTGGACATGACAGAGGCAGTCCGCCTCAAAGAACTCTCTGTCCGAGAAAAAGAGTTGGGAGTGGTGAGTATGAAAGTGATGCGTGTGCAGGTGTTTGCGTGTTTCCGGATTTACGTTTGTTACAGCATGGCTGTATCACTTTCTGTTGTCATTTTGGGTGCTGCACACATCCTGTCCGTGGGTGTGATGCCTTGCACGAAATAAAAATGATGTTTGATGATGTAACGTGTTTAGGTAGTTATGGAGACTGGAGTCACCATCTTTGCGGGGAGGTGATACGCCCTCCTACTGTCCCTAGGGGTCGTGGTTTTCTTTATGTTGCTCGTTGGCTGTGCCTTTGTTCTCCGTTATTGTATGCAGGTGCGGCTTGTGATTGCGGGCGGAGCCAGATGCGTAGTTATGATTTTAGTAGTTATTTGACATCAGTAGATAATTCATCACTGTGTGTGTGTTTGTGTGTGTGTGTGTGTGCGTGTGTGCCTGTGTGCTGTTGTCCCCAAGACTCACTTTGGAGTGTCATCAGAGAGCAGCTGTGCTCCTGGATCCTGCTGGGTTTTGTCTGTGAGGTGCATCTCTGCAGCTTCTGAGGAGTGGTGGCTGCTAGTGGAGGCTGCTGCTGCTGCTGGACTCTCCCTTCTGAAGATACGACCATCACCCATACTAGAAGACAATTATTAATGTGTTCACGGTCATATCAGTTTCTCCAGTTTGCAATGGGGATTCTTCAGTACGTCTGAGAGAGGCTGAACTCCTCTCTCTCTATCTCTCTCTCACACACACAAACACACACACACACACACACACACACACACAAACACACACACACACAAACACACACTGTAGCTCACTCGTTGCTATGTGCTTCCTGTTTTGTTTATATGTTGGGTTCTTCAATAAACAAACCATAACTTGAAGAGAATGTTCATTATCACTCACGTCTAGTATGCAACAGGCTTGCAACACGAAACATGCAACTTCATCACTTAACATCTGGTATCACTCTGCACATGCGCCATCTAGCTGATGGTTACATGTTCATATTATTACACTTCCCTTACATAATCCATATTTTACCCAACACAGACAGCCACTCTCAGTGCCGCCTCTCCCATAACGCGCACTACACACTGTGCATAGGGCACCAAGTCCTGAGGGGGCACCAAAAAATAGGCAACTGAAAAATCATCATAGTTATAAAATTATAATGCCGATATTATTTCAGTACAGACATATTAGGCACCTTTTAGGCATGTATATCACAAAACAGAACAAGAAATATATTTAATTACTCAAAAAAATGCACCAAAATGGCTAGCAGCGGCACTGGCCACTCTCTCTTTAACACACAAACACACACACACACAGACACACAAACAGTAGTTCACCCATCCCCATACTAATACAAACATACACACACACCATACCTCACTCATTACACTATATCACACACACCAGAACACACAGACTCTCTCTCTCACACACACTCACACAAACACACACACACACACATATGAACACACTCTTTGCAGGATGATTGAAACACACACACACTTGATCCATCATAGGGTTCTTCACATGCACACTTTACCTCAAAAATGACACTGCATCAAACACACCAACACATTCACTGCAGGGTGACCAAAACACACACACCCACACAAAACACACGTACAGGCAACACACATGTACAATGTTACATTACATTTTTTGGTTTCTATTCACAGCACTGACATTCACCACACTTTTGCCTATAATTATAATATAAATATAAACCTGTACCATTTAATGAATAACATATTATTATTATTAAAAATTCTGTGTGGCCTCCCCTTGATATTTAAAAAAAGTGAAGGAATGTAAGTAGAAGTGCAAGTTAAGTACTAGTAGAAAAGCAAGTTAGTAAGGGAGGTGCTCTCTGAAGAGTTGGGTCTTAAAGAGCTTCTTAAAAGGTGTAGAGGGACGCCCCTGCTCTGGTAGCGCTAGGAACATTTGCCCTTACAAGAGCATTTAAGTAGGTGGGAGCATTACCAGCAATCACTCTGTAAGCAAGTATAAGTGACTCAATGAGTAGCAGGGTCACAAACAAACAAACAAACAAACATGATGAGTCAAAGAAGACAAATAATCAAAGGATGAGATGAGATGTAAGACAGCCCTGAGCTGTAAGGTGTAAGGTGTGTGAAAGGGGGAAGAACGAGGCAGAGAGAAGGATGAAAGGATGAAAGACTTGGCTCTACACACTGCTGCTCTTTAATCCCAGCTGCAGGAAAAAGGAGAGAATACAACAATCAATCAGTCTGTTCTGGACAACAGACCCCATCCAGCTCACAGCTGTCGTGTAAAGTAGCCTTTCCATCTGTATGTCAAGGGAAAAGACACAACAATCCACCAGTCTCCATGACGACTGTCTTCCAGTGACCCAGACTGCATGAACGACAGACGGCTGTGATGAACACATTAGACACAGTTCAGCAGAAACAGTAAGGGTGGAGCTTAAAAGTCCAAAACCACTGGTCCAATCAGAAGAAGAGAGTGGCGTCTGGCTCGACCAATAGAGATGGCTGCACATTCCCTTCATGGTGTTTTTAACCTTTTCAACAGTTAAACAGTCCCTTACTGGGCTTGAACCTGTGACCTTGGGCATGGGAGCCTGAGAAACACTAAGATTGTCAGGGTTCACTCAGGTTGAACCCGAGATGCTGGGTTTGGGGAACCAGCGCTTAACCCGGTGGGCTAGAGAGAGGACCCAATGGCAGGATGATGTTCTCAGCTTGATTTCTTTATTCACCAAGAGCAGCAAGCAGAAATGATCCAAAAAACACAATAGATCCAAAACAGGGCAAAAGGCCAAAAACTAAATACTAAGAACTAATGTGCTTGAGAGCACTACAAACTAGTGTGCTTGAGAGCACTACAAACTACAGTGCGTGAGAGCACTTCTAGCAGCCGAAGACAATCTATAACACAGTGGCACAAAGACAAACTAACGACCCAACAAAGGGCAGGGAAACTAGCCAGGTATTTAGCTCCTGGCTAATCAAGGGAAGTGGCATTACATCACAGGTGAGGACACACAGAGGGAAACCAGCGAGGGCACACAATTGGAAACAGGTGGGGGCACACAATAGGCAACAGGTGAGGGCACATAACGAGACACAAAATCACAACAGAGGCCCATGTGTGCGAAAACAAGCGTTCTTTTGTCCTTTGGCCACCAGATACCACCAAATCATGGCAATGGCTGCCACGATCGTGACAAAGATGAGATAGTATTATGACTCTTACTGGAGTTACTGTCATGTGAGTTAATGACTGGAGTCATTTCAGAAACATAAGATGGACAGACAAACAGACAGAATGAAAAAAAGAAATAAAGAAATATTGAGGGAAAAATAGACATGAAAAGAAAAAGAGGTGGGGGAAAGGAATGACAGTGACAGAGAGAGATGTGGGCCAAAGGTCAAGGTCAAAGGTCACAAACAAACAAACATGATGAGTAAAAGATGACAAATAACCAAAGGATGGGATGAGATGAGATGTGAGACAGCCCTGAGTGTCAGGATCCTGGGCCCTGTTCGGCGTACAACTGAAGCTAAGATAATTAATTTAGCTCGCAACTGGAGATTAACTAGCTCGCTAATTGAGAACAGGCCAAGCCCGTCTGGCAACGGGCGCTAATTTATTTTAACCTCTCGTTAATTCATCCTAGGCTAAAATCATCGGCTAAATTGCGCGTGCACGTCCTGCTTTAAAAGGCATGAAAGGTCGATAACCAAAACCAGGATTTTTTGAACGGCATTATAGTCTAAACTCAAAGAAAAAACTATTTTTTTTCTCCGCTACGGCGGGATATGACCATGAACGCGTTATGAAGAATTCAAGACCATAATCATGTCAAAATTCATCCCTGTCGCGACTGCAACAGCATTAAAGAAACTGTCCATAGGCTGTCTAAGTAGTGATATCTTTTCTAGTGCCAAACATGAGACTTTGGTGCAGCGGGCAGAGCGTAGGGCTTGCATGCAGTTAATTGCAGGTTCGATTCCCTTCACTTCCGTAAGAATTGTAGTTTTAAATCGCTTTGAATAAAACCGTCTGCTAAATGACTAAATGAAAATGTATTAATAAGAAATTCAATAAATTGAAGCAATGCAAATAAATTGTGTTTCTTTCTCTCTTCTTATCATGAAACCACCTTACCATCCACATCCACCATCCACCACTGCACAAAAACTAGACACGTTTGCAAAACTAAACGTTTGCAATGATGTAAGTTAAAGTAGGTAAAACAACTTTAGCCAATATCTCCGTAATGGAGATGGGTTATGAGCTCAAATTTCCTGGGATCAAAGAAAACGTTAGTATTCATGTGCAAACTAAAAATCACGTTTCAGGCTGAGCATGGAAGTTATTTCGGGTTTATCAACTGTACCAATGTCTCAACTGTACTAATAGGCTACCACTGTCATAGAATTATGAGTGCTTTGTTCTCTGCATCGCCGACATTGCAAAAATAAAGGCAACGACTCGCAAGAAAGTGAAGACATTCAATGTTCTACGGTGGTGGGCTATGCAATAAATGACTCGAGAAGGTCTTCTAAATTAATTATTCTTTGTCGGGTGGATCGGTAGCGCTCATACAAGAATTCATCATGATGGAAAAATTGATCTTCTTGGCGATCGCAAAGAACTTTTCCTACGCTAATCAAACTACAATATGACTCCTTGTCAATGGGATCCCTCCTTTTGGCGTGGGTGTGGCAATTTTAGCCAGCAAAACTTTGCTTAGCCTGCCCTGGAGCAGGTTAGTGCTAAGCGATTAATTACCATGGTGATTGATAAAAAGTTGCTTCCGCGAATCCGCTAAAGCGGTGTTGTCTTTCTTTAGCCTGGAATTTAGCTCGCTAAACCGCTTAGCGAGCGTCAGCGAATAGTACCCTGCTCTGTCTGTTTTGTGTTTGCCCTTTTTTGTCACTAGTTTCTTGTGTGTGTTTTTTGCCATGTGTTTCCCTGGGTTTGTTTATCAATGCCATGTGCTTCTTTGTGTTGTTCTGAACTCCGCCTCCACCTGCCTTCCACCATGTCCTGTTTTTTTCCATCCCCTACCAAACCTGCCTTGTTAATCACCTGGTTTGTTTCCCTAATTGGTTCCTGATGTGTCTTGTTAATCAACCTTGTTTTAGTTCACCTGTGTCTTGTTAACTAACCTTGTTTTCAGTTCACCTTTGTCTTGTTAACTAACCTTGGTTTAGTTCACTTGTGTCTTGTTAATTAACCTCATTTGAGTTCACCGGTGTCTTCATGTCTAGCTCCCCCTCTGTTATTTAAGTTCAGTCTGTCCTGTGTTCCCTGTCGGTTCGTAACTAAATGTAGTTTTCAGTCAAGTTTGGATGGTAAGAAACTCTGTCTTTGTGGTGCTTTTGGAAATACTTTTGGAGTTTTTGCCAGGATCTTGTGTGTTTTTTGTGAATAAATCTCAAGTTTTGGTGTTCATCCGGTCTGCGATTGGGTCCTTTCCCTGCTGAATCCTAACACTGAGCTATTAGGTGTAAGACAGAGAAAGAAAGGGGGAAGAACGAGGGAGAGTGAAGGATGAAAGACGAATGAGCAAAATCAGAGGACCACAGAAGAAACAGGCAGAAGAGAGAGAATCTGGAGAACAGAAAATAAAAGACAGACATCCATGTTGGGTCTCATGTTATAAAGACCTAAGTGATATGGTTAGATATTTACTCACATTAGTTTCTTCAGTTTATAGTGGGGGTCATTCACAAGAGCAGAGAGCTGCTCAACATCTGATGCCCTCAGGTTATTATGATCCAGGTCCAGATGTGTGAGACTTGAGAAGTGTGAGGTCAGAGCAAAGGCAAGATAGTAACAGCTCTTCTCTGTCAGGTTACAGTCATCCAGCCTGGGAGAAACATCATGATACATCTGAATATTAATCATCAATCCTCTATCCCCCCCACACACACACACTCAGGAATACAAACATACACAGAGACAGAAACACTCAGGGATACACAGACACACATACAGACTGACAAACACACACACACACAGGGACACAAACACACTGTTACGAACCACCTGCAGGCTTGTCGCAGAGATTGATACTCAGAAACCGGATTGTGCTCAATGTGGTATTTATTTCAAACCCGCCACGAATGCCAACAAGGCATGCACAAACAAACAAACAAACAACGTTTCGGAAAAAGACTGGGGCCAGGCAGCACTGTGAGGCCGCGCGACGGTCCAGCAGAGTCAAAGTGGCGTGGTCAGAAATCACGGCGTCCTCCCGAAAGCGATCTGAGCGAGTTCCTTCCAGGAAGCAATCAGGAAGGCCCTTTATACCTGGTGTTGGCCACTGGCAACCTAGATTGCCCAGGTGAGAAAAAGGGCGTGACAAAACAGGGCATCACATTGAAATAATATAATTCACCACCAGGGTGGGCCAAACTGGCTGGGGTAAATAACTAATCAAAGACAGGTTCGTAACACCCTCCCACCGAAATGGTGGCTCTAGCCACCACAACACAAGTCCAGATTTACACAGCCAGTTGTTATTATTTTTTAAACACAATCAGTTACATTCTGAGATCAATATCAATCTTATGCTAGATTCACCGTGTGATCTAATTCCCACAATTTCACCACCAACCATCACCACAAGGTGCCCTATACACGTCACCAACAACGTTTCTCAGTCGCAAAGTCGATTTTTTTTCTTCTTTTTTTCCTCCATTTTCTTTTCCCACAGCCTAGGGCAGGGGCGAATTCTCGTGCGCCCGTTTTCCCCCAAACATCCCCTCGCCGAGCACGAAATCAATCCCTGAAACCGGCAGAAATGGGCGGACTCCTACCACGACATGACCGGACACTAAACTTGTCTTGACCTTAACTCTATGGAGGGGTACTCGAATGGAGTTCATGCCTATACCCCGAACCAGCATGTTACTCCCAATGGCAGTTTTGTTAGACAAAGGCAATATCCCCGCTCGAATCATGGATTGGCTTGCGCCTGTATCTCTCAGAATCCTGACGGAGATCAGTGTGTTACTCCCTGGAAGCGACGCATGGCCATTGCGCACGAAGGGTTTGAAACGATCTGATTGATCACACTCATTCGCATTATCGCAGAGACGTACTATGGGCAGTGTTTCTTTTTCAACTGCAATCAAGCCACAGGAGGCCCCCTTAGCATTTCTCCGCTTTAAAGGTACCGTATGCAACAATAGCTATTCGCTAAAGGTATGCTAGCAGCTAAAACTAACGAAATCTCTTGAAATGTGCTGACTTTGACATTATGACAAACTAGTTAATCAACGACTGTCCTTACACAGTCAACAACATCAAGCAAGTGCAACACAAGACTAAGCAAGACGGCAAATAAGCTACTTACTAGATCGGCAGAAGGTAAACAAGTCAGGTCGGCGGGCATTGGCAGGTAAAACTACATAACGCAGTTATATGCCTATCGACCCTGCTATGCCAATGGCAACGACGCGATTCTCTATATTAAATGTCATTGTAGCGCCCCAATTTTTTTTAAGCTGTTATTTTAAGGTTAAACTGCTTATCCTAACCTTAATCCTGGAGCATAATTGTTGCATACGGTGCCTTTAACACCTGACACTCTGCTATAATATGGCCCGGTTGTCTACAGTAGAAACACACTACTTCAGGGATACCGACCTGACTCGAGGGCTTGCGGGTACGCTCATAGGGCACGGTCGAGTTACTCACCGACTCATTCCTCCACGGTTTTCCGCGGATGCCAATGTTATGGGTCAGCCCGTACTCATCCGCGAAGACAGCGGCTCTGTCGAGAGTCACCACCTTCTGTTCATTCAGGTGCATCGCAACGGCGTCAGGCAGACAGTTTTTGAACTCTTCCACTAATATCAGCTGTCGGAGTTGCCCAAAATCAGTGACACTCAGCGCAGCGCACCATTGTGACATAAGCACCTCTTTTTCCCGAGCGAATTCAACGTAAGTTTGTTGCTCAGTTTTGCGAGAGCGACGAAAGCGCAATCTATAGGCTTCAGGCACCAGTTCATGAGCTCGCAGAATAGCAGCTTTAACAACTTCATAGTCGGCACTCTGTTCAAAAGGCAGCGACGAATACACCTGCTGTGATCTACCCGTCAGAACACACTGCAGTAGCAGGGTCCACACAGGCATAGGCCAACCTAGAGTAGTGGCAACACGCTCAAAATGGACAAAATAGTCGTCAATATCCCTGTCATGCAACGGAAACGGAGGGACCAATTTAATATTAACGGCAACGTTGAATGACTGATGCAGACACATCGGGACTTCCACCCCCTCTCTTTTTGCCTCCATCTGCAACTTCGCAATTTCCACCTGCGATGCAAGCTCTTGTTCACGGGCCTGCACTCTTAACTCTTCTCTACGCAAGGCCATTTCCTCCCTCTGATTCAGTAACTGCTGCATTCGGTATTCATGATCTAAATTGTGACCGGGTGGCGTTAGAGTTTTAGGTTCTTTTGCCCTCGCCCCTGATTCTGTCGGACCCGCTGCCGGTTCACCATCTGAATCAGAGTGTTCAAGCGGGTCAGCCGGTTTTGGAATCGTTCCCTTATCAACTAACCCAGTTACTAACTCAGACATAATTGTACACTTCTTACGTTTACCCTCGTATGACAAAGGGATATCGTAAAAAGTCGCCAACTCAATCAACTCCCCCTTTGTCAACTGCTCCAACAATCCTATGTCGGGTTTATCAATGAAACCTTTTACCGTCGCCATCGACACCGTATGATTTTTGTTTATGCAACAAATTCAACTCGAAAAAAAATCACAAAATCAGACGTAACCCCTGCACAGCTACTAAGCCAGCGCAAACAAAACGGCAAACACGCGGTACAAACAGGAACAGTGCAATTAAGCTGATCAGCGGAGCTCCCCCTCCCTAAACTGAACACTCTAATCCTCTCTGTCTTCTGGCCGTACTGAGCTCGAGATTTCACCGAATCCCCTCCTCAGATATTGCCCGACAAAAAAAACTCACAAAAACTCAGAAATCGATCTACCTATGGAATACTCCACTGAACAGCAATGCACTTACCTTGTTCCACACACGAAAAAAAACGGACACATACTCGTGACAGTAGTCAGGAGTAGCGGACAAGCCCCCAATCAATCTCTGTTACGAACCACCTGCAGGCTTGTCGCAGAGATTGATACTCAGAAACCGGATTGTGCTCAATGTGGTATTTATTTCAAACCCGCCACGAATGCCAACAAGGCATGCACAAACAAACAAACAACGTTTCGGAAAAAGACTGGGGCCAGGCAGCACTGTGAGGCCGCGCGACGGTCCAGCAGAGTCAAAGTGGCGTGGTCAGAAATCACGGCGTCCTCCCGAAAGCGATCTGAGCGAGTTCCTTCCAGGAAGCAATCAGGAAGGCCCTTTATACCTGGTGTTGGCCACTGGCAACCTAGATTGCCCAGGTGAGAAAAAGGGCGTGACAAAACAGGGCATCACATTGAAATAATATAATTCACCACCAGGGTGGGCCAAACTGGCTGGGGTAAATAACTAATCAAAGACAGGTTCGTAACACACACAAAAACACTCAGGGATACAAACACACAGGGACACAAAAACACAAACATGCACTCTGGGATACAAAACAAAACACAGATATACACAGACACACACACACACACACACACACATAGGAACACCAAAACACACACACTCAGGGATACAAACACACATACCCAGGGGAACAAACTCACACACACACACACACACTCAGGGATACAAACACACATACCCAGGGGAACAAACTCACAGGGACAGCAAAACAAACACACTCAGGGATACAAACACACATACCCAAGGGAAAAAACTCTCACACACACACACACACACACACACACACACAAACTGACACATACACACAATCATGGACACACACACACACTCAGACACACACACACACATTGGGACACTGACACACACGCACCCACACGCACTCAGGGATACACACACACACAGAGATACATATATGCAGCCTAGGTGCTCCTGAAGTTCTGTCTCATAAAACCACAAAAGGAAAAAACACCAACATACCATTAATTAATTAACACATTAATTGGGTAATTAATTAATTAAACTAAAATACCTTTATACTATTAGTATTTCACCTACCCACACAAATAACATGAAATTATGCTTACTTTAGTTCCTCCAGTTTGCAGTTTTGATGAGAAAGAGCAGAACATAGAAGTTTCACTCCTGAGTCTCCCAGCAGCTCATTGTGACTCAGGATCAGCTGTGTGAGACTTGAGGAATGTGAGGTCAGGGCAGATGCCAGATAGGAACAGCTCTTCTCTGACAGGTTACACCACTCTAGCCTGGGAGAAACATCATGATACATCTGAATATTAATCATCAATCCCTTATCCCCCCCCACACACTCAGGGATACAAACACACACAGAGACACAAACACTCAGGGATACATAGACACACACACAGGGACACAAACACACACAAACAAAGACACAAAAACACAAACATGCACTCTGAGATACACACGCACGCACAGGCGCACGTGCACACGCACATGCACATGCACACGCACACGCACACGCACAAACACAGGGACACAGGGACACCAAAACAAACACACTCAGGGATACAAACACACACACATCAACACACACACACACTCAGGGATACAAAGCCAAACACACACTGACACATACACACAATCATGGATACACGTACACACACACACACACGCATAGGGACACCGACACACACACGCACACGCACTCAGTGATTCACACACACACGCAGAGAGATACGTATATGCAGCCTAGGTGCTCCTGAAGCTCTCTCTCAAATAACCACAAAAGGAAAAAACGCCAACATACAATTAATGAATGAATGAATGAATTAAACAAACAAAAAACTTTATACTATTAGTATTTCACCTACCCACACATATTACATGAAGCTATGCTTACTGTAGTTTATCCAGTTTGCAGTTTTGATGAGAAAGAGCAGAACATAGAAGTTTCACTCCTGAGTCTCCTAGCTGGTAAATGTTACCCAGGTTCAGCTGTGTGAGACTTGAGGAGTGTGAGGTCAGGGCAGAGGCCAGATAGGAACAGCTCTTCTCTGTCAGGTCACAGTAACCCAGCCTGGGAGAAACATCATGATACATCTGAATATTAATCATCAATCCTCTATCCCCCCCACACACACTCAGGGATACAAACACACACAGAGACACAAACACTCAGGGATACACAGACACACATACAGACTGATAAAAACACCAACATACAATTAATTAATTAACACATTAATGAAGTAATTAATAATTAAATAAAAACAAAAACTTTATACTATTAGTATTTCACCTACCCACACATATAACATGAAACTATGCTTACTGTAGTTCCTCCAGTTTGCAGTTTTGATGAGAAAGAGCAGAACATAGAAGTTTCACTCCTGAGTCTCCTAGCAGCTCATTGCCCCACAGGTGCAGCTGTGTGAGACTTGAGGAGTGTGAGGTCAATGCAGAGGCCAGAAAGGAACAGCTCTTCTCTGTCAGGTTACAGTCATTCAGCCTGGGAGAAACATCATGATACATCTGAATATTAATCATCAATCCCCCGACCCACACACACACACACACACGCACACGCACACACACACGCACACGCACACGCACACGCACACGCACACGCACACGCACACGCACACACACGCACCCGCACACACAGCCTAGGTGCTCCTGAAGCTCTGTCTCATATAATCACCAAAGGAAAACACCAACATACATACAGTTAATTAAACAAAAAATACCTTCATAATGTAAGTATTTAATATCCCCCCCCCCCACACACACACACACACACACAATATCACACATATACAAACACTCACACACATATACGAACACACACCCACACTAACACACATACACTTGCACACATAAAAACACACACACACAATGTCACATCAGGACAGACGCCAGATAGGAAAGCACTGGCCTAACAGGTATGCGGATGCTGAAGACTCTAAAGATTACATTACAGATTTACGCAGGAACATCTGCTGTCTCACCTGCATGACCTCCGAAGTAGAGACTAGGGTGTAGGGACTGATGGCACTATTCACATATGGACTTTTCACACACACACACACACACACACACACACACAGAGACTGTTCACACACACACACACGCACACGCACACGCACACGCACACGCACACAAACACACACATACACACACACACACACACACACAGACTGTTCACACACACGCACACGCACACGCACACGCACACGCACACACACACACACACACACACACACACACACACACACACTCAGGGATACTATTAGTATATCACCTACCCACACATATTACATGAAATTATGCTTACTGTAGTTCCTCCAGTTTGCAGTTGTGATGAGAAAGAGCAGAACATAGAAGTTCCACTCCTGAGTCTCCTAGCAGCTTATTGCCCCCCAGGTTCAGCTGTGTGAGACTTGAGGAGTGTGAGGTCAGGGCAGGAGCCAGATAGGAACAGCTCTTCTCTGTCAGGTTACAGTCACCCAGCCTGGGAGAAACACCATGATACATCTGAATATTAATCATCAATCCTCTATCCCCCCCACACACACACTCAGGGATACACACACACACAGGGACACAAACACACACAGAGTCGTGAGTCTCCTAGCAGCTTATTGCCCCCCAGGTTCAGCTGTGTGAGACTTGAGGAGTGTGAGGTCAGGGCAGAGGCCAGATAGGAACAGCTCTTCTCTGTAAGGTTACAGTTATACAGCCCGGGAGAAACATAATGAGTCATCTGAATATTAATCATCAATCCTTTATACCCCCACACACATTCAGGAAAACAAACACACACACACTGTTAAAGGTAGACGTGGTTGAGAGGTCGAGCAGGATGGAAAAGACTCTCAGGAGGCTTTGCGGTGAAAGTTGGGAGTTTTTATTTGTCCCAAATTAAGGCTGTGAAGGCAAAAATATGAATCAGAATAGTAATAAACAAACAAACAAACAAAATAAGAATAAAGAAAATACTTTGCAAAATAGAAAATAAAATGGACTTAATAGTCACAAAACAATGAAGCAAATATGCTAGCAACTTACTATGGATTTTGAACAAGTTGGCTGTTCACCAACAGAACAAGCTTGGACGCATGTCCGTTAATCCTCAGCTCTCCCGATAAACTGAAGAGTGTAGTATAAGTAGGGCCTGCCCGTGCGCCCTCAATTGGTTCATACCATTCACTTTACAAAATACAGGGGTGTCAAGACAGACTAAACACATTTGACTAAAACAGCCACAAAACAATTCCACATAGCTGGAAAAATACATTAATAAATATACAATTTACAATTTACATTTACATTTACATTTAGATTTAGTCATTTAGCAGACCCTTGTACGTCGCTTTGGACAAAAGCGTCTGCTAAATGACTAAATGTAAATGTAAATGTAAATGTACAATAGATCCGCTGCTTGAAGGCATAGCCAACATATAGATTCTCAGCATAAAAATACTTTATACAAAAAGCTGGTTCACTTCCAGTTGTGCAGGAAGTCATTTTCCTTTAAAAAATACCTGGTACGATGGCGGCCATTCATTTCTGAACAAAAAAACACAAGACGCGACACCGACGGTAAGACAAATACAAATGCAATATGAAATTGATGTATGGTTTTAAACTAAATAAACAGAACATTAACGAGACAAGACCTTGTATGTGTGATTATTGTAACTTAAAGTGCATATGACACCTCAATACAAAAAATTGCAAATAAATAAAACAAAGGAGGTATTACACAATCGATATATATATGTTTACTTAAAATATAAATATACTTGTTAAAATTAACATTTGAATTTCGTGCCACTAAACTACCAACTTCCCAAGTGTCTCACTTCCGCCCCGCGTTATAAAGTGGAAATGACGGCAACGTCGGAACTCTTTTGAACTTGGTCACTGTTAACAAGGTCAAAGTCGTCCTTACCATTCGTTGTTTTGCAGTCTCTGCATATCTCTCCGAATTTCGCCTACCGTGTTTCCGTGCGCCCAATCCACATGCACATTGTCAGGGGCGGTGTGGGACACAAAAATCCACCAAGACAATTTTGTCTGCACCGGCCCATCTGGCCCAAGTTACGTTCACTACAAAGGCAGAGCGATACGCAGATGCCATTTCCCATGAGGCTTTGCTTCGACCACTCTATATGATTTTTTTTTACAAAAAAAACAATTTAAATCGCTGGCCAATTTATATACTGTATGTGGTTATATATATTGGTTGGACTACATCTTAATCCAATTGTCGGAGAACATGGCGATTTTCACGGGAGTAATATTTGAATGACATTTATTTTAACTCAATGGGCCGCTCATGAACTTTCCACAGCTGCGTGCAGTCTTCAGGCTGCTTCTCGTGAGCTTATTGGCCTGCCGGGACTACATCTCCCGGCCGTCCCGATGGCCACTCCACCTCTACACATTGTCATCATTTTCAGACCTCTAGATTGAAGTCTTCTCACGCTGTTGTCACATTTCAGGTAAGCCGGCAACTGTTTTACGCTAAGAGTCGCGAAAACAACACCTTGAAACTCTGTACAAACTTAATTTTTCAATCTTCAGGGTTAAACATGACTTCAAAGTACTATGTTTTATGTATAGTTTTGATACTTATATGCCTTTTACCTTTTATTTAAGGTGTCATACGCACTTTAAGAGAGTATGGCTAAGTATGTATTTGGACTGTAGAGGTGTAATGGTTGCTGGATACGATCGTTAAAGACCCGGTTGTGTATGATGTTAACACGCGTGAATACAGCAACGGGACTAACAGAAATTGGAGGGAGAATGGCTGGGTTAAAACACTTAGAAACTGTAAGTGTATAATGCCATGGACAACGGACATGAAACACACATAGCAAACACCTGCACATGATGAAAGCTCACTGAGGCAGAGTATCGCTGCCGTGACGGTAGTACAGCGCTCCGTCACACACACACACACACACACACACACACACACACACACACACACACACACACACACACACACACACACACACAAACACACACTAAACCTACTCATATTGACACATTATGGACTGTTCACATTCACACACTATAACACACACATAGTACATTATGTGAGGTCAGGGCAGAGGTCAGATAGGAACAGTTCTTCTCTTTCAAGTAATAATTATACACCTGAATATTAATCACTAATCCTCTACTCACACACTGAAACACACACACAGAGGCCAGATAGGAACAGATCTTCTCTGTCAGGGTACATTCATTCAGCCTGGGAGACACAACATGATAACCCTGAACAACAGACGGGTCCAGTGTCCTACAGGGTTCAGGGGTTAGTGGTGGTGTGTTGATGCCCTATAAGGCCACTTAAGGGTGGAGCATAAAAGTGTTCATTAACATTGCTAAAGTGATTAAGCCAGTTTGGATCCAAAAGCACATGCCAGCTATCCCAGCCATCTGGGTACGTTTTACCATTCACACCATAACTTTTTTAAATGTAATATAAAATGTGATATATTTAAAATGTAAATTATAGACAAATATCTTACAGTCTCAAAATAAGCATAAAGTTCAGTTACCCTTAGAAAGCTCCAAACAACTCAGGTGTAATATACTATTTAGTGTTTGACCTTCAATCCATATTAGACTGATGTGAGGTATGAACTGCAGTCAGGAGTGTTTGCGCTACTCTCAGTTTAGGAGAAATGTTCTCTTATCAGGGCAGTTCATTTAGTCCATCTAACTTTTTTTCTCTCTCTCACACACACACACACACACACACACACACACACACACACACACACACACACACACACACAACACACACACACACACACACACACACACACACACACACACACACACACACACACACACACACACACACACACACACACACACGCTCACACACACATAAACACACTGTATGATACCAAGCTGAGTTGTGACCACTGGCACCAGCTTCTCACACACAAACAACAGAGACCTTCAATCCATATTGTACTGTTGGTAGAGACTGATCAGTGGTTTGTTGAGGGATTGTGTGTGAGCAGCCCTCAACCTCGCGTGTGTGCGTATGTGTGCGTCATCAATGTGCGTCTCCACTGGGCTAGAGCAACGCCGGCGTCTGCTTTGTTGACTGCCGCTTCTGTCCCAACGTTCGTGTTTTGTTAGTCGTTTCTAGTGTTTTGTTTTGTTCCCGTGTCTCTGTGTTAGTCATCTGTCTACATATCCGTGTTCCTTCACTTCATCGGCCATTGCTGCATCCGTCTATCACTCTTCCCCTCCCTCACTCCTGGACTACCTACTGCGTTAGCCAGCTAGCTAACAGCTGGATTAACTTCTCAATCTCCGGTCTCACTTCATCACTGGACTCATCTGTTTTCCCGGCTTCGAGTGTGTGGACTGCTTGCTCTGGGCTCGGGTGAGTACGTTTGTGGGGGTTCGTGGTGGTGATTGTGTAAACCCCGGCCGACTGTTGCGTGCTTTAAAAAACTAACAACAACAACACAGCTGTCTGTCTATCTTGCCGGCGTTCCATCTCCTCCTCGGTCTATCACTCCCGCGTCCCCAGGCCACTTCTCCACCAACTTCTCGCCCACTCACCTACACTGCTGCTGACCTTCACCTCCTCAACCATAACCACCGTCTCCCAGCTGCTGCTGCGTCTGCAGCTAGCTCAGCTGGGATTCTTCCCTGGCCCCGCTACATCCACCGGGGCTCTGGTCTCTCCCACAACCAACACTCCAACGATGGCTCACCTATCCCCTCACTCTGGACTAGTCTTCGCCCCCCTGTCACCCCCACCAGCCGCACTGCTAACCTCAGCAACCTCCGCCCCCCCACCCCTGCGCCCCCATCCATCTCCCTTGCACTGCGGAACTGCCGCTCCCTCTCCAACAAATCACCTGTTATATTTGAACTGCTACTCGACAATAACATTGATCTGCTTTTCCTCTGTGAAACATGGCAGCAGCCCCTGGACTTCTACTCATCCACCCTCTCCCCAGTTACGCAGGGGGTCCCCCAGGGCTCAGTCCTCGGCCCCCTCCTCTTCATCTGCTACCTCTTCCCCCTTGGTCACATCCTCCGCCAACTCACCCTGGACTTCCACTGCTACGCCGACGACACCCAGATATACGTCACCACCAAATCCACCCAAAATCCTCCCCTCACCCACATCGAAAACTGCATCTCCACAATAAAAACTTGGCTAACTCACAACTTCCTCAAACTGAACAGTGACAAAACAGAACTCCTCCTCATTGGCACCAAATCCACTCTCAATTAAACTGGTCCCATTTCACTCACCATTGACTCCTCAACCATCACCCCCTCCACCCTGGTACGCAATCTCGGTGTCATCATGGACCCCACTCTCTCCTTCACTCCCCATGTCAGCCACATCGTCAAGACCTCATATTTCCACCTCCGCCGCATCCCCAAAATCAGACACTGCCTCCCCCTCCCCGCTGCTGAATCCCTCATCCATGCCTTCATCTCCTCTCGCCTCGACTACTGCAACTCCCTCCTCACTGGCATCTCCTCCCATTCCCTCCATAGACTCCAAATGGTCTCAAACTCCGCTGCCCGCCTCCTCACCCACACCCGGTCCCGTGAACACATCACTCCCGTTCTCCATTCTCTCCACTGCTCCCCATCAAGCAGCACATCAACTTCAAAATAATCCTCCTCACCTTCAAAGCTCTTCACCACCAAGCCGACCCCTACCTCTCTGACCTCCTCCTCCCCCACTGCCCCTCCCGTTCCTCCTCCACTCTCACCCTGACTACACCAACATCCCGACTACTTTTGGCGACAGAGCATTCTCACGCACAGCACCCCGACTTTGGAATTCCCTCCCCAAATCTGTTTGCCACTCTCCCTCACTCACAACATTCAAATCCTGCCTCAAAACATACCTCTTCACCCAAGCCTATGATCTTCCCTACCCCTAGCCACCTATACCCCACTGTCTACACTTTTACCCCCTGTTACATCTCCATCATCTCTCAATAACTCTGTTTTTTCTGCCTGTGCTGTGTATGCTTGTGCTGTCCCCCCTGTCTGTAAATACCCCTCCCCCTTTTTCTGTAAATGTAAATGCATCCTGCTTGTGCTGTCCCCCCTGTCTGTAATCCCCCCCCCCTTTTTTTGTCATTGTAAATTGCGACTTTGGGTCATTGAAAAGCGCATTACAAATAAAAGTTATTATTATATTTATTATTATTATTATTATTAGGAGTGTTTGCTCTACCTAGAGAGGAGATTTAGTTTGTAGACTTAATTAATTTACCATATAGCCCCCCCACACACACACACATCACACACACATGCACCCACACACACACACACACACACACACACACACACACACACACACACACACACACACACGCACAAACACACACACACACACACACACACACACACACACACACACACACACACACACACACAGTGTTTTACTCACTCCGCTGATGTGGAAGATGTGACCACTGGCAAGAGCATCTTCAGAACTTTATCAGGACTGAGGAGTTCAGTCATCTCTTCCTCTGGTGTCTTTATGTACTTCTGCAGGTCAAACTCATCCAGCTGCTCTTCTGAAATCTTGAACTCAAATCTCTTAGTCTCCCACTCTCCTGGTAAGAGCATGTGTATAGACAGAGTTCCTAATCTTCTGTAAATGTCCTCCACTACAGCATGGTGATTTAGCTCATTCAGACAGTAGAACAGGTTAGGCTTTCTTTCTGATTCATTCTGATCTCTGATCATCTGTTTAACATATTGGACGGTTTGCTCTGAGCTCTTTGATTGGCTTCTTGTCTGTGACAGCAGGTGTCTTAAGAAATTCTGATTGGACTCCAGTGAGAGGCCCAGAAGGAAGCGGAGGAAAAGGTCCAGGTGGCCGTTCTTACTCTGTAAGGCCAGATCCACTGCAGTCTTGTGTAGGTCATGAAGTGTTGCAGCTCCGAACAGAGCAGAGAGCTGAGAGGTTTGCTGTTGGTCAGGCATGTTTCTCTCTCTGTTGCTGAAACACAGGAACACATATAAAGCTGCAAGAAACTCCTGAATGCTCAGATGTATGAAGCTGAACACCTTCCCCTGGTACAGCCCAGACTCCTCTCTGAAGATCTGAGTACACACTCCTGAGTACACTGATGCTTCTGTTACATCGATGCCACACTCTCTCAGGTCTTCCTCATAGAAGATCAGATTGCCCTTCTCTAGCTGATGGAAAGACAGTTTCCCCAGTTTGAAAATCATCTCTTCGTCTCTCTCTTTTCTCACTGTGTACTTTTCATTTCTTATGCTTGTCTGAATGATCAGGAAGTGTGTGTACATTTGAGTCATAGTCCTTGGCATTTCTACTTTCTCTGTTTCTTCTGATGTTCTCTCTACAACAGTGGCTGTAATCCAGGAGAAGACTGGAATGTGACACATGATGTAGAGGCTCCTGGATGACTTCAGGTGAGTGATGGTTCTGCTGGCCAGGTTCTCATCACTGATTCTCTTCCTGAAGTACTCCTCTTTCTGTGCGTCGCTGAATCCCCTTATTTCCGTCACCTGGTCCACACATGGGGGTGGAATCTGATTGGCTGCTGCTGGTCGGGTGGTGATCCAGAGTAGAGCAGAGGGAAGCAGATTCCCCTTGATGAGGTTTGTCAGCAGCATGTCCACTGAGGCTGGCTCTGTCACATCACAACATCTTGGGTTGGAGTTGAAATCGAGAGGAAGTCGACACTCATCCAGACCATCAAAGATAAACATGACTCTGTGTGTTGAACTGGTGAAGATTGCTTGATTTCCTGAGAAAAAGTGCTTAATGAAATCCACCAGACTGAGTTTCTTCTCCTTCATCAGGTTCAGCTCTCGGAAAGGAAGAGGAAATATGAAGTGGACATCCTGATTGGCTTTGCTTTCAGCCCAGTCAAGAATGAACTTCTGCACAGAGACTGTTTTTCCAATGCCAGCCACTCCCTTAGTCAGTACCGTTCTGATGTGTTTGTGTTGTCCAGGTAATGGTTTAAAGATGTCACTGCAGTTGATTGGTGTGTCTAGTGCTGCTTCTCTCCAGGATGCTCTCTCTATCTGTCTGACCTCATGTTCATCATTGACCTCCCCTCCTCCCCCCTCTGTAATGTAGAGCTCTGTGTAGATCTTACTGAGGGGTGTGGGGTTTCCCTGCTTTGTGATTCCCTCAGTCAGACACTGAAACATCGTCTGAAGATGGGATTTGTGGATCTGCAGCATTTCCACATTAACTGAACCATGTTGGTATCTGTGTGTAAAAACAAAAAACAAATATTAAATAGCTTGTTTACTGTTGCTTGTTTACTTAATCATTTTAAATGTAGTGTTTGCACACCTCCATCAGTCAAGCAGGAATGTAGTCTATATAACTGCCACTCTGTCTGAAGAGTTTTCCCCTAATGTAGTCTATATAACTACCACTCTGTCTGAAGAGTTTCCCCCTAAAGTGTTTTTTCTAGCAGGGCAATGCTCCATGCCACACAGCCATGCCAGTAAAGGTGTGGATGGAGTACCACCAGATCAGGACCCTGTCATGGCCAGCCCAATTTCGAGACCTGAATCCCATAAAAAACCTCTGAAATGTGATCAAGAGGAAGATGGATGGTCACAAGCCATGAAAAGAAGCCGAGCTGCTTGAATTCTTGCGCCAGGAGTAGCATAAAGTCACCCAACGGCAATGTGAAAGACTGGTGGAGAGCATGCCAAGACACATGAAAGTTGTGATTTTAAATCAAGGTTATTCCACCAAATATTAATTTCTGAACTCTTCCTAAGTTCAAGCATTAGTATTGTGTAGTTTAAAAATGAATATGAGCTTGTTTTCTTTGCATTATTCGAGATCTGAAGACACTGCATCTTTTTTGCTATTTTGACCAATTGTCATTTTTCTGCAAATAAATGATCCAAATGACAATATTTTTATTTGAAATTTGGTAGAAATGTTGCCAGTAGGTTATAGAATAAAACAAAAATGTACATTTTACTTTAACACATACCAATAAATAGTAAAACCAGAGAAACTGATAATTTTGAAGTGGTCTCTTATTTTTTTCCGCGGCTGTATGTTTGGTCTTGAATTCTGATCATGGTTTCATTCTGAAGTACCTACCATAGCTGTGTAATTAGACTAGTCCCATTTTAACTTCTGCCTCGGTGAATGTTATTTTAGGGGATGGGTCTTCAAATATAAAATCACTAAAGAGTATTCAGGCTCTCTTTCTCTTTCTCTTTCTTCTGCTGCTCTTTCTGCTGCAGTTTATCCTCTACTGTCTTTTAGTGTGGGGATCCTCTTTAGTTACTGTTTGTTATATTTAATAATTTGGAAGACGTAATCATTTTAATTCAATAAGTTGGAAACTTTTTGTCTACCCATAGCATCTTTTTTAAAGTATTGTAAAACTGGTTTGGACAGAATTGTTATACCTATGTCTCACTACTGCATTTTTAAGTGAAGAGGAAAGAACTAAAATGGTTCAACTAGCATGAATGAGGAGTAAAAGAGATGAATTTCAAACACACACACACACACACACACACACACACACACACACACACACACACACAATCTCACTCACACATCCACCCACACGCGTGGACAGACATGTACACACACACTTCGGTTCAAAAGTGCTGTTTTTTTCCAAAAAGGTTAGATTTAATTAATCAGAAATACACTCTATACATTGTTAATGTGGTAAAAATTACTATTCAAGGTGGAAACGTTTAGTTTTTAATGAAATATCTACATAGGTGTATAAAGGCCAATCTCCAGCAACTATCACTCAGTTTTCTAACGGTGCCTTGCGTTTTCTAATAGCCTTAGAAGACTAATGGATGATTAGAAGACTCTTGAAAACCCTTAGAAATTATCTTAGCAAAGCTGAAAACCGTTTTGCTGATGAGAGAAGCTAAAAACTGGCCTTCCTTTGAGCAATTTGATTTTCTGGAGCATCACATGTGTAGGTTCGATCATACTCTTAAAATGGCTTAAAAAAAAGAACTTCCGTGTGAAACTCGCCAGTCTATTCTTGTTCTAAGAGGGGAAGGCTATTCCATGCGAGAAATTGCAAAGAAACTCAAGATTTCTTCCAACGGTGTGTACTACTCCCTTCAGAGAAGAGCACAAACAGGCTCTAACAAGAGTAAATAAAGAAGTGGGAGGCCCCGGTGCACAACTCAGCAAGAGAACAAGTACATTAGAGTCTCTAGTTTGAGAAATAGACGCCTCACAGTTCCTCAACTGGCAGCTTCTTTAAATGGAACCCGCAAAACGCAATTGTCAACATCTACAGTAAAGAGGCGAATCCGGGATGCTGGCCTTCTAGGCAGAGTGGCAAAGAAAAGCCATATCTTAGACTGGCCAGTAAAAAGAAAAGATTGGTATGGGCAAAAGAACACAGGCATTGGACAGAGGAAGATTGGAAAAGAGTGCTATGGCCAGACAAATCGAAGTTTGAGGTGTTTGGATCACACAGAAGAACATTTGTGAGACGCAGAACAGGTGAAAAGATGCTGGAGGAGTGCCTGGCACCATCTGTCAAGCATGGTGGAGGTAATGTAATGGTCTGGGGCTGCTTTGGTGCTGGTAAAGTGGGAGATTTGTACCAAGTAAAGGGGACTTTAAATAAAGAGGGCTTTCACTCCATTTTGCTACGCCATGCCATACCCTGTGGACAGCGCTTGATTGGAGCCAATTTCCTCCTACAACAGGACAATGACCCAAAGCACACCTCCAAATTATGCAAAAACTATTTGGGGAAGAAGCAGGCAGCTGGTTTGCTGACTGTAATGGAGTGGCCAGTGCAGTCACCAGACCTCAACCCTATTGAGCTGCTGTGGGAGCAGCTTGACCGTATGGTACGGAAGAAGTGCCCATCAAGCCATTCCAACTTGTGGGAGGTGCTTCAGGAAGCCTGGGGTGAGATTTCCACAGATTACCTCAACAAATTTACAGCTAGAATGCAAAAGGGCTGCAATGCTGTAACTGCTGCAAAAGGAGCATTCTTTGATGAAAGCAAAGTTTGAAGAACAACATTTTTTTTTTCAAATAAAAATCATTATTTCTAACCTTGTCAATGTCTTGACTATATTTTCTATTCATTTTTCAACTCATTTCATAAATAAAAGTGTAAGTTGTCATGGAAAACACGAAATTGTCTGGCTGTACCCAAACTTTTGAACGGTAGTGTACATCTGTGGTATGTGTAAAACAAAACACAAAAGGTGAAAATGACCCAAATCCCCATTTTGTCTGCAAAACCTTGCTATAACATGTTATGAAATGTCAAAGAATATAACTGATTTTATGGATAATATCTATTCAAATGCTTCCAAAGTGTCACTTTAATTGAAGATCTTTTTTTTAAACTGTATTCATTTATTTATGAAGCCATTTTGATTTGAACATCAAAGTCAGACATGACAGGTCAGCCTCTGGTCTGTCTCATACTGCCACCTTCTGACAATATGGTGGTACAGCAATGATCAATACTACAGTATATTTTGAAAAACCTAGAATATACCTAATATACTGAAATGGTTTTCAAGATTAGTTTGGATTATTTCCCCCTTAGGGGGGCTAAAACTTGTGACAATCTGAAGGCTATCATCCTCATCAATCAATCAAATCAGTGAATGGATATTGTCTGTCTTCTTTAATACCTAGATACTATAAACTAGATATTTAAGAAATATCTAGAACTTCCGATCTCTCAAAAATATCTAGAACAAAAAAACAAGTCAAACATATTTGGTACACTTTTACACTTTAGGTGTACTTCAAATGACTGTATGGATGATTGTATTTCCTGTGGAAAGTCCTCATTACTACTCACATCTGATCAGCAGGAACACCTCCTTCTGCTAAGAGGGGTGGAAGATCCATGGACTGGTCACTCTTCATGGACACACAGCTCGGTACGGGAGAATGTAATCTCTTCTGCAGGATGCGGCTATGTTTCACTGAAACACACACACACAAACACACACACACAAACACACAAAATTGGTTGGGACAGAATTGTCACAGCTATTATTTTACTTCATTAATGTACTTAAGTACATTTTTCCTTGTCTGTACTTTACTTAAGTAAAAATAATAGTGCATACTTTTTACTTTTACTCCATTACATTTTGCAGCTATTATCTATAATTTCACTCTGCTACATTTCCACAATATGTGTCGTTACTCGTTAAATTTTATGAATACCGTTGTGCCTAAATGTTCCCTACAAAAAAATATGGATTGCGTTGCTGTTTTGGAAGTTTAAACCAATCAGGTGGCTCTATCGGCTCCAATGACAGCAGAATGTGCGTTTGGCAGCAGGACTAGATGTAGCCTTGCCTGTTATACCTAAACATGCAACAGACAGCCTGACTAACTGCCTATTCAACATGGATCCAGAGTGAGCCTCAACTGAACCCTGATATGAGCCACCCTTGGCCCTATTTAAAAGTCATGTTTGAGATAAAAGGCCCCAAGAATGACTTGTTGAGGTTTTAATGCGTTTCCTGTCTCCTTCATAAAAAGGAGTTGATAGCCTTCAAAAATTTGCCTTCAAATTTAAAGTAGCATATCGAGGTAAGCAGAGTTCTTGCTATGCTAAGTTAATGTCCCTGACTTTTGAATATTAATCTGGTTACTGACATGTGTCTGTTCTCTCTACTGTCCCACTCTCTCTGTCCCCCTCTACAGTTGATAGAGTGTGTGTGTGTGTGTGTGTGCTCTCTCTGTCCCCCTCTACAGTTGATTGAGTGTGTGCGTGTGTGTGTGTGTTCTCTCTGTCCCCCTCTACAGGTGACCTGGGATCTGATTGGGACGCGGTTGTGGGTTGGACTTTGCCTATAAAAGACGCCCATCTTGCATTCCATCGTCTCTCTGGCTCACTGGCTCTCCCTCTTTCATTCCAGCCACACCCTGTCTCCACTTCCGGTCGGACTCTACGTTGGGCCTGCTGCTCGGCTCTCTGCTAGCGCCCCGCTTTATCTTTGCTTGTTGTCATTGTTTGTTTGGGACGCAAACTACCTGGTTGGGCTAAGTTTAAAGTAGTGCTGTCAAACGATTAAAATATTTAATCGCAATTAATCGCATTTTTGTCATAGCTAACTCAAAATTAATCGTGATTAATCGTAAATGTATTAATCGCAAATTTGTATCTATTCTAAATGTCCCTTCAATCATTTTTTTTAAATGCTCTTATCAACATGGAAAAGGGGATTGGCTTGCTTTATGCAATGTTTTATTTTATTGAAAAACAACATTGCCTAACAGGGCGGTACAAAATAAAATTAAAAAGTGCACATTTCAGATAAACAAGGACTCAGCCTCAGGGCTGGGCAAGTTAACGCGTTATTAACACGTTAATTCATTAATAAATTAACGCAGACAATAAGTTTATCGCGCGTTAACGCAGGGTTTATTATTTATTTTATTATTGTAAAAGTCTGTTGCCTACAGGCTTTTATTTTGTAAGAGTCTGCCGCTGACTGTTGCGCAACCGGAAAGGGAAGAATACACAAATCTGGAGAAGGGTGAGATCACAACGTGCCCTCCCCCCCCCCCCCCCCCCCCCCCCCCCAGTCAGTTGCCAGTTATAAAGGTTAGTAACTGATTACTTGATGATGATGTGTTTCACACTTTACAATAAGGCTCCGTTTTGCCAGTTATAAATGTTGGTAACTGATTACTAGATGGTGATGTGTTTCACACTTTACAATAAGGCTCCGTTTTGCCAGTTATAAAGGTAAGTAACTGATTTAGAAAGGGTGATTCCAGGGCCCAGTCAAAGAGTCTCCCCCTTGAAAGAGGATTATTTCCATAATCAAAGGTGTTTAGACAGGATTATCATACTGATCTGACCTGGGGCTATAAAATGCTGGGGTTTGCCATGGACGGTCTCTTCTCTTAACTGTTTTGCTTTTGCTTTGCTACTCCGCTCAGTGTGTGGTTGCTCCGGTGGGGAAAACCTGGGTAGAGCTTTTCTGACTACCTAAACTCCATGCCAGCTGCTCCCTCCGTCCACACACACACACACACCCAGGACCAAGTGCTCGCACAAACACACACAGTAAAGCTGATTCTTACAAACGCACACCTACACACACACATGACCAAAAGCTCACCCTCTCACACTCACACACACACACACAAAGAAACACACGTCTGTTTTCTACTTTGTTTAGTTTGTTTGCAGCCTTGTTACCAACTATACAAAAATGGTGCTGCACAGCATTTGCTTTGAAATGTGCATGTATGAAGGACAAATATAGATAGATAGTTGTTTCGAAGACATTATCCCACTACTGCTATTGTATTTAAGTCATGGGCTATTAATGCAGCTATAACAAGCTCTTGACAAACGCTGAATTTGCCACACTCAAAAGTGGCATCTACAGTACTGTGATGGGCCAGCCAACAGATCCGCCCCCCTACTGACCACACTGGACGCTCATCGGCCCCTGGTAATTTGAGTAGGAGACCCCTGACACAGACAGTGCTGCACTCTGACACGTACCGCAGGAATACCCTACTATGGGAACCTCAGGCCCATGGGCTGTGAGTACTTGTTAGAGCTCGTTATGGGCTGTCAATACCGGCTAATAGCAGCTTTATCCGTGAGTGCAATGTATTCAAAGGCCATTTTTCTCTCATTGAAATGCAACACACACTCATCACACATCCAGTCACAGCGATTTAGGGATCGCTTGAAAGGTCTTGAGGTTTAATCACGTTCTGTTTGCCACTCTACTGATGGAAACATGAATGATCCTTTCCTCACATGACTTGAGTTTGATCTCTGAGTTCACCCAGCAGCACAATGCCTCAACACCAAGATCACTTCCCCATCATTCCATCCTCTCCACGGCAACGTTGGAATTAACAATCCAAACACAGAGAAAAACAAACAAACAAACAAACGAATAGACGGACAGACAAACACATAAACAAACTGGGGCCCAGAAGGAGAGTCTCATCTTACCTGCGTCTCGACCCGAGGTCTCACTCTGAAGGAACTGTGGTCTCTGTGTCTCGACCCGAGGTCTCACTCTGACTGAACTGTGGTCTCTGGGTCTCGACCCGGCGTCTCACTCTAACGTCTCACTCTGGTCTCTGTGGAGCGGATCAAAGAGCAGTGGGGAGGAGGTGCGGGGGAGGGGGGGGGGCCTTATCTCCAGCACTCCCTACCTGAGAAGCACTGGCATCAGCGGTATTATAAGCACAGATAGGCGGGTAAGCACGCACTCACACACACACACGGGACCAAGTGCTCGCCCTCTCACACACACACACACACACACACACACACACACACACAAACGTCCCACAGAATTGCATGTGCATATACTGAAATCCAAGCTGAATTCAGAGTACATTCAAGTGACACAGTCACAGCACAAACACGTAAAGGCACAGAATGCTTTGACATAGGAGAAGTGTGTGTGTGTGTGTGTGTGTGTGTGTGTGTGCGATACTCTGTGGACGACTCTGCACCCTCCTTGCGTTCTCTCTCTGTTTATGAACTTTATTGGCACCAATACAAACTAGGTATTACTTTACAGATCGGTAGATAGTGGGTACTATCACTGTAATAGGTGGATTGCGTTGTCATGGTAACAACTCATAACAACCCTCAAGTTATTTCATAGTTTTAAAGTTGTTTCTCAACGATAATCCAATTATTCTGCAGCATTGATCTCATCACATGTACGGCCACTTACAGCTTGACATGTGCCACATACTGTAACCATCACAGGTATGGATAGAGCTGAACCCTAAAGCGCGACAACAAGAAAGTCAGAGTGTAGAGAAAGGTCAGTTTATTCGTCTTTTCAGGCAGGGTCAAAGCCAGGAGATCAGTCAAACATGGAAACAGGGTCAACTTTGTTGGGTTCCGTTGCATTGCGTTTTATGCGTTGCTTGAGGCAAGAGTTGATAAATGTTCAACTTTTCGAGAGGAATGGGTCAGCCAATCAAATTAACTGACAGCACAGGCGCTAGCCAAACAGATTGTGTTTAAGAGCGGGAAGGTCAAAAAAAAAGATAGCTGACCAAACTCTGTAAATGGTCATATTTGTACCTAAAAGTTGTTTTGACTTTTTTTTGCTTAGATTTTTTAAAAGTTACAGAAAAATAGATACTGTACAATGTACAATTTGTGTCTGAACCACCTATCTAATGTTAGCATGCTACTACTCACAAAGGTAAACAGCTTGCTAGTGGCGTGATTGGTTTGTTGACCTGTCAATCTCACTATAACGTCTCTGTTATCAACACAACCCTATACGCCAGACTCCTCCTCCGCCATCCGTTGGATCAACGCATTCCAACGCACACGTGTGAGTCCAGTGTCATCATGCAAAACAGGGTAACAAAACGCAGGAGAGCAAAACACAAGCCAATCTGGTAGGGAACAGGTGAGAGTGGACAGGCATAAAAACTGAGGGACTAATGTGGAGATGCAGGTGCAGGTGAAGCTGGACTAATGTGGAGATGGAGCTGCAGGTGAAGAGATGGGTGGGGAATACCAGGTGAGAGGGATGAGTTGATTGGATGAGTGAGGCGTGTGGGAGTGGCAGGATCTACAATGACAGGAGAGATAGTGATAGACATGAGAGCACACACCCAACACACACACACACTCGCACACACACTCGCACACACACACACACACACACACACACACACACACACCAGCACACACACACACACACCAGCACACACACATACACACCAGCACACACACACACACATGAACACACTTACACACATGCATGTTGTTTGACAGATTGACATCATACAAGATACATATGATGGAAGATCTAAATATTGTTTAAAAAAGGGATAACCTCTGAGGGTGTGTATTCACGTGTGTATGTTTGGTGTGTGTCTGTCTTCTTCTCCTCCCTCCCTCCTCTCCCCTCCTGATTTTAATGTGTGTGTGTGTGTGTGTGTGTATATGTCTGTAGGTGATCCCCCTCCTTTCCTCCTACTCTCTCCCCTCCTGATTTTAACCTGTGTGTGTGTGTGTGTGTGTGTGTGTGTGTGTGTGTGTGTGTGTTGGTGGTCCCCCTCCTCTCCTCCTCCTCTCTCTGCCTCCCCTCCTTTGATTGTACAGATTGGGGGGTTTTCAGGACTGCTGCCAAAAGTCTGGATGAGGGGCATGCAACTCTCCACAGCTGCCCACTTTTTGTAACATATTCTGTACATTTTATTTATATAGTTTATGTTTCGTTCCTCCTATTGTTTGTAAAAGTACTTCATTTGTTTATTGTATTATATCTTCCAACTTAATGCACTTAAGGTTAGCTTATGCTGATACCAGCACACAAAATATCAGTTGGCACTTTCAAAGCAAATCTAGCATTAAATAAACAAAGAAGGCCAGCAAATGTGTTTTAGATTATTGTTCACAAACTGATGTACCAACAGTGCATCCAGAGGCATGAAATCTAACAGATGAGTAACAATATCAATAAACAGAAGAACATCAACTAATACACTTCCTGATTTAATGGTGTTGATGACATAATTGATAAACAAAGACTCTTAAAGAGACAGTGTACATTAACTACACACTGACAGCACACAGGTTGACATATATTCATACAATCTCAATAATAGTCTACATCTCCACATGGCTACAGACTGTATATCACAAAACAAAAACAAATCCCAGGTAGCCTCTTTATACAACAACAAGATATGGATAATCCTATAGTTCCCCCCCTATCCCCCCCCCCAGTCCATACTGTATCTCCACGTGTGTACAGGATTGAGAGAGACTGGTCCTGCTCTGTCTGCTGAGTCCATGCTGCATGCTGTCAATCATCTCTGGCTGATCAGGACCGCCTCCACTCTCAATTTTATGTTCATGTTCTTCCCCAGACATTATGCAGAAGAGATGCTGATGTGTGTTTGCTGGATCCCACCCTGTCTTCATGAGCTACTGGACCAACGACCACATCTAGTCCTATGGGCCTTTCCATCTGCAGGATAAAGGAGAGACAATAGTCAATCAGTGTCCATGACGACGGTCTCCAAGTGACCCAGACTGTGTGAGAGACAGAGGGCTAATGTATTCTGACATCAGTAACAGCAGCCATGAGAAACACATTCAAACATTAGACACACTGCAGCAGAAACAGTAAGGGTGGACCTAAAAAGTCCAAAACCGCTGGTCCAATCAGAAGAAGAGAGTGGAGTCTGGCTCGACCAATAGAGATGGCTGCACATTCCCTTCATGGTGTTTGTAACCCTTTCCACAGTTAAACCTTACTGTTAAACAGTCCCTTACTGGGCTTGAACCTGTGACCTTGGGCATGGAAGCCTGAGACACACTATGAAGCCTGAGACACACTATGATAGTATATAGTATTATGACTCTTACTGGAGATACTGTCATGTGAGTTAATGACTGGAGTCATTTCAGAAACATAAAATGGACAGACAAACAGACAGAATGAAAAAAAAAGAAAGAAATATTGAGGAAAAAAAGACATGAAAAGAAAAAGAGGTGGGAGAAAGGAATGACAGTGACAGAGAGAGATGTGGGCCAAAGGTCAAGGTCAAAGGTCAAAAGCAAACAAACATGATGAGTAAAGGATGACAAATAACCAAAGGATGAGATGAGATGTAAGACAGCCCTAAGCTATTAGGTGTAAGACAGAAAAAGAAAGGGGGAAGAAAGAGGGAGAGTGAAGGATGAAAGACGGATGAGCAAAATCAGAGGACCAAAGAAGAAACAGACAGAAGAGAGAGAATCTGGAGAACAGGAAATAAAAGTCAGACATCCATGTTGGGTCTTATGTTATAAAGGCCTGAGTGAGATGGTTAGATATTTACTCACATTAGTTTCTTTAGTTTATAGTGGGGGTCCTTCACTAGAGCAGAGAGCTGCTCAACATCTGATGCACTAATGTTATTACGATGCAGTTCCAACTGTGTGAGACTTGAGGAGTGTGAGGTCAGGGCAGAGGCCAGATAGGAACAGCTCTTCTCTGTCAGGTTACATTCACTCAGCCTGGGAGAAACATCATGATACATCTGAATATTAATCATCAATCCTCTATCCCCCCACACACTCAG
>NC_137909.1:30102652-30170152 GCF_963457725.1 Sprattus sprattus
GTTCTCACCTGTCCCTCGTTATCTGTTCCTGTTAATTCCCTTGTTTAATCCACCTGTGTCTCATTGTCTGCCCCGCCTTGATTGTCTTCACCTGTCCCTTGTTATCTGTTGTGTGTGTGTGTGTGTGTGTGTATATATACTCCTTGTGTTCTTGTCTTTCGTTGCTGGTTCGTCAAAAATGTTGCGTGTTTGTTTCATGGTGTTCTCAGTGTTCCCCGAGTGTTCCTCCGTGTTCCCTGCTATTATTGCTATTTCTCGTGTTGCTGACCCTGGACTGTTTTCGACTTCTCTATTGCCTTTACCACTTTGGATTGTTTGCCTGCCATTGGACTGCCTTACTGTGTACCGAACCCTGGAAAGTAAAGGTTTATTCTTCATCGTACTCCAGTTGTGTCTGAGTCGTGCATTTGAGTTCAACACCCCAACCTCAATCCGTAACATGTATGAAAGTGCAATTATTTTGGAGGCAGATTTGATTTTATCCTCTGCATAGAACAACAAACAAAAAAAGCCTTCAAAGAGACAATGGGCCTCATTCTCGACAGCAGTTGAAAAGACTTTAAGAAGGACTTTCTTCTGAACTCCACTTCAGTGGATTGAGGAAAACATTTGCCATTCTCGATAGTTTTTTCATCCGGGATTTCTTCTGAACTTTAGAAGACATTCAGAACGCGAAATAGGATTCGTAACTAGGGGTGGGGGAAAAAAATCAATTATTCAATTTTTTTTGACTCTCTTTAAAACGATTCTGTCTCGATTTTTTTGACACATCCATTTTATGTTGAAATACAAGCTGCATCAAATATTGCATTTTCATAGAAAGACAAAATTGTTACAAGGAAAAGCTTTTTCTCTTATTAAAAAAATAGAAAAGGTAATTCATCTGTTGATTTTCTTTAATTATCAAACACAAAGTAGGAAGTGATTTTAGACTCTGAGGGCCTGATTTACTAACAATGCGACCGCACATTTACCCTTAGAACTCGCGTTTTTTGTGATTTTTTGTATATCGGGCTTTAAACACCTGTGGGAGGCCTTCAGAGAGGTCCACTACTATGTATCTTATATCATTTTTCTCAGAAGAACCTAAGCAATATGATAATGTAGTGTGTTGTATTTTAACCAACTATATGAAAATGACAGGGCAATGATCATGAAAAAAATGTGAGGTCCGATTCAGATGTTTTTAAATAAATGAGTATAGACAATGTCAAATATACAGATTATAGAGTTTTAATTGCCTAAATCTGATAAATGATTATTTTATTACTTATTTCATAAAAATGTAATTGAAATGTGCAATATAATTCTCAAAAATAAATAAATATGGCAATTTAACAACAATCTATTATAGGCGTTTTTTATATTTTTCATAAATAACCCATGAGAGATGATGGCTGTCACACACCATTACACATAAATCCAAGGTTATTTACAGATTAAAAGCATACATTAACACTTTTAAAAAACAAATCTCATTAGAATGTGCAATATAGATAAAAACAGATAAATATTCTCATATAAAAGCAAAACTCTTATTATGAAACTCCTGCCTTGATCTACAAAAGTGTTTCCTGTGGATTGTCCACTTCCTGGATATGGTACATGTACTATCCTAAAGTAATACAGATCAGTGGTCTGTCATATGAATGAATGGCGTCGTTTGTTTTGGTTTGTCCATGCTGTTTCATGTGTGCTTTTCGCTGCCGCGAATTCAAGTCATAACATTCTAACAACTTTCCGGTCGTGGTATTGTTTATGTTTTGTTTAAATAATGATAGTTTTATTTCTACTGCACCTCACCACACATACATGGAATCAAAATGAAGCCTGAAGTGTACTCTGTTTAAATATTCAAGAATTACTTCCTGATAAGGCGTTACCTTTTAAACAAACGTGTCAGAGTGACGTCAGTCACATTTTCACGCGTCGGCGCGTCAATTGAGTTCTAAGGGTAAACGCACTGTGTTTTTTGCCATTTTCCGTGGTATTTATCAAACCAGATCCGCGCTGGGCAATCATTATTTAGCGCACCGTTAAATGACGGGAGAAATCGCCTGCAGGTTACTGCCACCATGGAGATTCGAGGAAGAAAAAACTAAGGTTCAGCGAAGAGGAGATAGATATATTGGTAAACGTTCGCTCAATCACTGAACCGGATTCAAAGTGCACGTGTTATATTGTTGTTCTGTCCACCATCACCTACAGCGAGATGTGCAAAGAACACGATTATAAAGAATATGCTATTGGTGGCATTAATGCATAAACTGTCTACTATAACAATATAGATGTGTACATGGCGAGATTAATAAGTTCTACAAGGGACATGGGTTCACTACAATTAATCCGGAAGATAAAACTGTCATGGACAGATCCAGGGTATTTGGCTACCACGTAAGTAATGGTCATGTTGGCATCACATATGACTTGGACATTCATTGAATATGTGTGCTTTCTGTTTCGGTAAATGTGTTCGTGGATTGAAGGTGGGACTGTTTGCATGTGGGTGCAATCAATGGCTCCAATTACGTTCGGAAAGTTTAATTTCAGCTATCGTAGTGGGGAAATGTATAATGACAAGTGCGCCGTAGCAATGCGTCGAGTACCTGGGTGAATATTTGGCTGAGTGAAGGCTGAGATATACCAACTGCAGATGCTATAACTGTTTGAAATTATCTGGAGGTCAATATTTGCAAATGTTGCCAGGAGTTTAACAACTGATGGAATGGAATGTGATCGCCGGGTGGAGGGTTCGATGTCGTCTCTGATCTGGTCCAGTAATTGAAGTATTGTGTGGCTGGTTAACCTGTACCGTCTAATGATTTGTAGTTCGCTTAACTCTTTGGTGGCGATGCCTTTAAATTTCGGTCACTCATGACTGGTCAGGTATTTTGTTACATTCTTGTTCTATTTCACTCAATCTTCGTTCCCATGGTACTGAAAATGTTGTTTACAGTTGTCCAATCACAAGGATGTATTTTATTTGAGTACCCAATCTCAAATACCATTGTTTTATCGAAAAATATTTAAAAATATACGGCACTTCATTTCAAACATGGCGTTTTCAAGCAAGGGGTATACGCTCGATCAAGCTGTAAACCTATGTTTACAAACGGACAACGAAGATGACAATGATGCAGATAGCTCAACTGGAGGGATGAGCAGTGGAGAAGAGGAATAACTGGACAATCTGTTATTGAATGATTGTGATTCTGATCAAGAATTGAGGTGAGATGCGTCTATGTCGACTCCTAAACGACACGCTGTATATCTTTACATTACAACTTCCGCTCTTTTGCGCCATCAATATAAACATATATTTTAATAATATAATGTTCAAACACTAAACGTTTGAACATTATATTATTATCTGGACGGGGTTATTGGAAGTTATTAAGACGTTTACTTGAAAATAACCAATGTGTTGTCATTGTTTTGAGTCCACGTGGAATGACGTGTCATTCATGGATTCGTTCGTGTCATATGTCCCGCATTTAGATCGCTATACTAATTATTATATGCAATGCTATTACTTCTGTCTCATAGTTCATTTTTTTTTTTTTATCTTGATCAACCAAAATAAATTATTATATATTTCTATACTTGCATTTGTGTTGTTATTTCTGGTATAGCTTTGTTGTTTGCTATTTATTATGATATTTCAGCCTAAACATTCTATGTTGTGGTGTTTGATATTCACCTTGATCACTGCAATGCAAATCATAGATCAGTAAAGAGACAAAGTAATTGCAACTTTGTCAAAGATCAATGCATAAAACATGAATATTGATACATATCAATATTTATTTTATGTTGATAAATTTCATTGCAGTGTTCAGGGTGATTTTCAACCACCACAAGACAGGTCACGTTCAGGGAGTGATTCTGAAAATGATCTTGGATCACCTCTGCAAAAACGTGGCAGAGGACAACCACATGGCAGAAGACAGCCACGTGGAAGAAGGACTAGGGGTAGAGGAAGGGGGATCAGCAGGAGTGTAAGAGGCAGAGGAAAATGTGTAGCATCTGGTCCTGTAGAGGAAAATAAAAGCTACGATGACCTAGACACTAACAATATTCTGCCTCCCTTTGCTCCACGGCGCCCACCAGGAAACCGTTTTCCTAATCATACCCTGAGAGGAGCGGTAATAAGTTAGCCGGACGTTCGATATTCGACAAATATTCGTTTTCGAAAGACGTGTTCGCATTCTGATTTCATATATATTCTCGATTTGATTGCTGTAGTAGTTGCCAATGGTAGGCAACAACATACTACAGGTGAAATCTTCCTGATATCTGCCATCAAAGTGAAACAGCACGCATTTGAAAATTTTAAATATGCACCAAAACTCAACCGAAAGATATTTTCTCATTCCGATTGCTGTAGTAGTTGCCAATAATAGGCGTTTACTTACTACAGGTGACATTTTATTGATATCCGCCATCGTAGTGAAGCAATATACATTTTAATGTTTAAATATTCCAAAATACCAAAAATCAACAAAAATATATTTTTTCATTCTGATTGCTGTAGTAGTTGACAATGGTAAGCAGCTACTAACTTCAGGTGAAATTTGGCTGACATCTGGCATTATAGTGAAACAGTATGAAATTGAGGTTTATAAATATTCACCAAAAATCAATAAAAAGATTATATTCACCAAAAATCAATAAAAAGATTGTGACGATGTGATCGTCCCTACAGGTTAATATGCACTCTGGCTGCCACGCCATTGAGCCGGGCTCTTTGGTGTGGCGGTCAGAGTGCATGTTTGGCACCCCGTTGACCCGGGTTCGAGTCCGGGTGGGGTGACCATGTTCTCCCTTCGCTACAAAGATATTTTTTCATTGTGATTGCTGTAGTAGTTGACAATGGTAAGCAGCTACTTACTACAGGTGAAATTTGGCTGATATCTGGCATTATAGTGAAACAGTATGAAATTGAGGTTTTTAAATATTCACCAAAAATCAATAAAAAGAGGTGTTTTCATTGTGATTGCTGTAGTAGTTGACAATGGTAAGCAGCTACTAACTTCAGGTGAAATTTGGCTGATATCTGGCATTATAGTGAAACAGTATGAAATGTTACCTGTAGTAAGTAGCTGCTTACCATTGTCAACTACTACAGCAATCAGAATAAAAAAATATCTTTTTATTGATTTTTGGTGAATATTTAAAAAACTAAATTTCACTATAATGCCAGTTATCAGCAAAATTCAGTGGTGGACGAAGTAAACCAATTGTGTACTTGAGTAAAAGTACAGTTACATTACATTGAATATTACTCAAGTAAAAGTAAAAGTATTCACCTCATTTTTTTACTTGAGTAGAAGTACAAAAGTATCTGCCTTCAAAAATACTTAAGTATTAAAAGTAAAAGTATTTTTTTTTTAACTGTCACATCAAAACCCCTAATTGAACAGGTGAACAATGGGTGCTAGCTTATTGCTTTGGATAAAAGCACCTGTAAATGTAATGTATTTCAATGTAATATAATCAACCGGGGCATATTTATAACCACTCTGTTGGTAGTAGTCATGTAATGGCGAACTAACCTCGATGTGCTTTTTTAAATTTGATGGCGTGTTCCAGAATGCCGACAGCGTAGTGTTCTTAATGCAGAGGCGACACTTGAAGTAATAGGACTCTTTTTTCTTTTCGACTTTGACTTCAAACAATTCGGCTTAATAAGGCCAGGGGTGTTGGGCACCAACTTCTGTTTCATCCGATGATGCTGCAGTCAGCTCTTCAGCCATTTACCTGACAAATAATATTAACTAGAATGCGCTTCGTGAACGAACTGCGAGAGTGTGCTTGCTCTGTTGCGGCCATGACCGAGAAAACAAGTGCCTTGGAATTGGGGCAGGTGTCAGCTCTCCAGCTTTCCCTGCTGGATGAGCATGCACAAATTAGTATGCATGAGTGAGTATGCATGAGTGAGTAAACATGAGTGAGTATGCATGAGTGAGTATGCATGAGTGAGTATGCATGAGTGAGTATGCACGAGTGAGTATGCATGAGTGAGTAAACATGAGTAAGTATGCATGAGTGAGTAAACATGAGTGAGTATGCATGAGTGAGTATGCACGAGTGAGTAAACATGAGTGAGTATGCATGCGTGAGTAAACATGAGTGAGTAAACATGAGTAAGTATGCATGAGTGAGTAAACATGAGTGAGTATGCATGAGTGAGTAAAAATGAGTGAGTATGCATGAGTGAGTAAACAAAAGTTAGTACGCATGAGTGAGTAAACATGAGTGAGTAAACATGAGTGAGTATGCATGAGTAAGTATGCATGAGTGAGTATGCGCGAGTGAGTATGCATGAGTGAGTATGCACGAGTGAGTAAACATGAGTGAGTATGCATGAGTGAGTAGAGCCCTGGTATGGAAGGTGTCTCTTAATATTCCTAGTTATACAGTTGAATGGAGAGGGACAGAGAGAGAAGAGGAGCCGTGCGCAGGTGTCAGTGAGAGTTGTCAGTGAAGCACAGGTGCAAGCCAGTTTAATGAGCCTATTATGATGTCATAATGCCTCAAAGTTCTGCCATGCAAGTCTATGGAGAAAAAAGGTGATGGAAAAAGAGGAATAAAAAAGGAGTGGCAAGGAGTACCGCCACGAAAAGATATAGCAGGTTGCACCGGATCGGGCCGGACGTTTCGGTGTTTGAACGGCGTCTGTACCTCGAACGGGCGAGGCGTAGTTAGCTGCAAGAAAAACGGGGAGAATAAAGAAAGAAAGAAAACTTGACAAGAACAATACTGTGCTTCCCTTCGGGCAAGCACACTAATAAAGCAAGAAAGAAAACTTGACAACAACAATACTGTGCTTCCCTTCGGGCAAGCACACTAATAAAGAAAGAAAGAAAACTTGACAACAACAATACTGTGCTTCCCTTCGGGCAAGCACACTAATAATCTCTAAAGAACACTCAATGACCACAAGCACGTACACCACCTTGTGCTTCCAGCTCGAGCGTGACTTTGCAATTCTTCGATCAGGACGACACCTGTTGTTAACGTCAGCAGATAATCGCGCGCTGGGCGCTGCCGCTGATTGGTTATAGTCGCGATACACTTTGACCTTTTGGTATTTTATTAAAAATAAAAAAGGAACGAGTAAGGAACAAGTGTTTCTGTAAATGTAAAGAAGTGAAAAGTAATCATTTTCGCTTTAAATGTAGTGAAGTAAAAGTATAAAGTCTTACCAAATTAATGTACTTGAGTAAAGTACAGATACCTGGAAATGTTACTTAAGTACAGTAACGAATTACATGTACTTCGTTACTGTCCACCACTGGCAAAATTTCACCTGTAGTAAGTAACTGCCTACCATTAGCAACTACTACAGCAATCAGAATGAAAATATATATCTTTTTTATTAATTTTTGGTGAATATTTAAAAAACTCAATTTCCTACTGTTTCACTATAATGCCAGATATCAGCCAAACTTCACCTGTAGTAAGTAGCTGCTTACCATTGTCAACTATTACAGCAATCAGAATGAAAAAATATCTTTTTATTGATTTTTGGTGAATATTTAAAAACCTCAATTTCATACTGTTTCACTATAATGCCAGATATCAGCCAAATTTCACCTGTAGTAAGTAGCTGCTTACCATTGTCAACTATTACAGCAATCAGAATGAAAAAATATCTTTTTATTGATTTTTGGTGAATATTTAAAAACCTCAATTTCATACTGTTTCACTATAATGCCAGATATCAGCCAAATTTCACCTGTAGTAAGTAGCTGCCTACCATTGGCAACTACTACAGCAATCAGAATGAAAAAATATATTTTTGTTGATTTTTGGTGAATATTTTAAACATCCAAATGTATATTTCTTCACTACGATGGCGGATATCAATAAAATGTCACCTGTAGTAAGTACACGCCTATTATTGGCAAATACTACAGCAATCGGAATGAGAAAATATCTTTCGGTTGAGTTTTGGTGCATATTTAAAATATTTAAAGGTGCATTAAGGATTAATAGCTATTCGCTAAAGGTATGCTAGCAGCTAAAACTAACGAAATCTCTTGAAATGTGCTGACTTTGACATTATGACAAACTAATTACTCAACGACTGTCCTTACACAGTCAAACATCATTCATGTGCAACACAAGACTAAGCAAGACGGCAAATAAGCTACTTACTAGATCGGCAGAAGGTAATCAAAGTCAGGCCGGCGGGCATCGGCAGGCAAAACTACAGAAGGCAGATATTTGCCTATCGACCCTGCTATGCCATTGGCACGGACGCAATTCTCCATATTAAAAGTCATTGTAGCGCCCCAATTTTTTTTAAGCTGTTATTTTAAGGTTAAACTGCTTATCCTAACCCTAATCCTGAAGCATAATTGTTGCATATTGTGCCTTTAAATGCATGCTGTTTCACTATGATGGCAGATATCAGGAAGATTTCACCTGTAGTATGTAGTTGCCTACCACTGGCAACTACTACAGCAATCAAAATGAGAATATATATGCAAATCAGAATGCGAACACGTCTTTCGAAAACGAATATCTGTCGAATATCGAACGTCCGGCTAACTGATTACCGCTCCTGAGAGGGACTATGGCCACAGCTTTGGACTTTTTCAGGCTCTTCTTTACCATTGAAATCACGACTGAAATATGTACATGGGTATTTCTTAGATTAAGGGCCAAATTGGGTTGCTGAAATTTAGAAAATTTTAATTCCAAATTTGACTAATTGGTATACATTAAACTATCAGTCCTTTAGTCAGAAGCAACGTTATGAGCAGGGTTGAGACCATAAGGGAATTTCAGATTTTTTGCCATTTTCTAAACTAAATGTCAAGTAAATGTGTCATTACCATCACATCATTGAATATAGTCAATTATTATACGGCTCTTCAGAACGTTCCAAAAAGCCCCGTTGATTTGAATGGGCCATCCCCAACGTTCGCAGGTACTTATTTTCATATAATGACCTGCATATAATGACCTGCATATAATGACCGCTGTGCTGTCAATGGCAACGGGTTTTGTGCTTCTGATATAGGTCTTTCGTATCATTCCGAAAGTATTGAGTCCGGTAACTTATCAATGGAGTTTCAGCGGACGGTTGAGCAGCTGTGTTCTAAAGAATGTTCAACGTCTTTGAAGTTCAACGTCTTTGGCGAACTATTTCTCTGCTTTTTAACACTACGTATAGTAACAAATACATTGTAAAAAGACACACTGTGTTAAGTAATTTTTTTGTTTTGGCAAGTTGCCGTATAATAAGCGGGATAATGTATAGAACGCAGGTCCTTATCGGAAAATAAGTCCCTTCAGGGCGAAGCAAGACACCTTCGCGTCGGTGTCCGGTTCACCCTGTCGGGACTTATTTTCCGATAAGGACCTGCGTTCTATACATTATCCCTTACGTAGTCAAGTAAATGCCATATGTCTCAACTTTTTTCATACAGTGATCATTTAGATTGTCCAACATTGTCCAAAATATATAATTGTTGGATGTTTTGTAATTTATACATAATTTATTGGCAAAAATATGTATGGTGATGGTGATGACATTACAGTTCTGGTGATGACCGTTTGTGTTGCTGTGATGACAAATCACTTCGTTACCTATAGCAATAAGCTGTAATGTGCTGGTAATGACTGTGCTGGTAATGACATTATTGCCAAAAAAATAGCCTTACTAGCAAAGAGGATGGCTAAGCAAGTGTAGCTAACTTTCTACATGTAATGTACACCATTTTAACTATTAAAATCATAAAAATAATTCAAAAAAATTCTAAAATACAGAAATACAACACATATGGTAATGACGCATAATAAGTGTACATGCCCCACACAAAGAATAAAGAGTAGATTTACTTAATTTTCTGGACATCAAGGCATCAGTCTTGCAGCTTGAAATACATGTGCTCCACTATGATATTAAGTTACCATGGCCACCAAATAAACATTTGATGAAAAAACTGTAGGAAAGTGCCTTTATGCAGAGTGTGATGGGAATGACGGCTAAACCATGGGACAGGTAGAAATTAACCAAAATAAAGTACAAAATGCATATATATGCTTAATCTGTGCATGCAGTTTATTAGTTCAAGTAACATTAAATTCATTATGCATATTTTTATTATTCATTTGTGATAAATAATGCTTGAGATATGGCACGACATGTGAAAACTATGGTGGCGGACAACACCAAAACACAGATATTGTACCACTAAACACCAATAAAATGTGTGAAAATCATTAGTAAGAGCAACCATAAAAAAAGTTTTTTTTTTAATTATTTTTATGATTTTAATAGTAAAAAAGAAATTATGGTATTTTCTTTCTGCAGTGCACCTGTTGTCAGGTGTACCTGCATTGCACTGCAGAAAATAATTGTTTTCAGGTTTGGCACAGTAAGGGCTACCACAAATAGGTCACTCTTGAACCCATGCCATGTTTTGTTGTTTGAAGTAACCTGAAAATAAGTTAATGTGGCATATAAAATAATTGTTGTTCATATTTGTTGTTCAATGTTGTTCATATGTTCTATAGTGACATGTTTTATATCTAGGCTATTTAGGCAAATAAATTGGTGTTTCAAAAAGATACATGAAAAGATTTTTTTGGGGGGGGAATTATGTTTTTTTTCCAAAAAAAAATATGTTTTTTCGGAATAATTATGTTTTTTTTCAGAGATTATAGGATGTATGAAAGGAGATGAAGATTTTGTCAAATTGACTCCAAATTTGGCAGGAAGATTCCTTACAGTATATACTACAACATAGCATTTGCACAATTGCAGTAATTTAAACATGATGGCAACCACAGCAGATCACACGTACATTTTGTGTTTTATTTCAGGAATATCGCAGCATAAATAGTTTTTTAATAATTTAAATTGAGTGAAAATATTTTTTACATCTATTCTACATTGATTCCACATTCATCACCCTTTAAAATGAATCATAATATATGGTGGTATAGGCAATATTTGCAGAGATATCCAAGATTTAAATTTACAAAAAGTCACTAAAAATTGTCAACAAAGAGTTAACTGAAAAAGTGTTATACGAGCTGAAAAAATTCTTTCTGTGCGCTGTCGCTGTCTTCTTTCTTCGCCTTGCTCTTATATAAAAAAAAAAGTCCTCTCTATGCGCCTTCTGGTTAAGACGTGCTTTTATGAGGTGGTGAATTAGCCCCCAAATTAGAGACGTGCGCTCGCCAGTCAGTTTTAGTAAACACACGCAATACATCGTTAGGCGGACTTAACTTCTCTCCTCCCATATATTTGCGCTTCCGCCCAGGTTTCTTATAACCTCCATCTTGTTTCGGCACACACCCACAAAGCGTAAAAATGCGCTTCTACTGAAATGCGCCTCCTTGGTAAATACTGTTTTATGTTTACGATCGCTATTTTACGCCTGAAATGGGCGCAATCCTGTTAGTAAATCAGGCCCTGAGTAGCAACCTTGAATGTTTTAAAAGTCGAAATGCATCGATAATAGTTTTATCGGTTTAGAATTGATAATCGATAATCTGTTTAGAATCAATAATTGATTTAGAATCGATAATCAGCTTAGGATCGAATCGTTGACCTCTGAATCGGAATTGAATCGTGAGGTGCCAAGAGATTCCCTCCCCTAGTCGTAACTCAAATGCGATTCCTCAAATAACCACAAGATGGCCGACGGGCATATGATATGAGACGAGAACAATTACGTTTCACATTTATAGTCATGATTCTACGAGCCATTGTGATGATATTAAATAAATAAAAGGACTACACCAGAATGCTAATCCAGACTATTCTCATTTGTAGATCCACGTTTGTGGAATGAAATGCCTAGCTAGCACTACCAGAGCAGGCGCGTCCTTCTCTAACTTTAAGAAGCTTATGAAGACCTAACCCTTCAGAGAGCACTTCCCTTCCTAACTGACACTTCGATTTGTACTTGACTTGCACTTACAGCAGTTGTATTCCTGCACTTCTTTTTTTCTTTTCTACCTCGTTTTTCTATTTCTTATGTAAAGCAGTATTTATTGTTACACTCTGTCTTTATTGCTGGTAGCTTGACGGTCCTCTCCCTTGAACGTCACTTTTGGACAAGGCATCTGCTATATGACTGAATGTGAATGTAAATGTACACAAACACTGCAAATGTAAGTGAATAAATAAATATTCTTCACACACTGGTTAACACTGTTACAGTACATACATTTTTGGCTCCTGTCGTTCCATCCAAACTATTCATAAGCATCACCGTTCTCTCTCTCTCTAGCTCTACCACACCCACACTGTACGTGCCGCTCTTAAAGGAGCTTCACTTTCTTGCAATGTGAATAATTTAATTTAAATATGCTTATTGGCCTTCTTGTGCACGCTTGTGCGTTTAACAGAGCTTGTTTGTGTGAGCGAGCATTTATCTGTTTATGCCCAAGGTTAATAAAGCCAGGCTATTCATAAAAAACTTACGTAAATGTGGCAATAGTATGAACAGTTGAGAAAATGATTCCGTCGAGCTCGGTTGGGTAAAAAATAATTGAATGTCTGTCGAACTCGGGCCGGGCACGGTTACTCCTCTGTCGGACGCGGGTTGGGCTCGGACAGACAAATTTGGCCTGATCCATGCTCTAGTGTGTATGTGTGTGTGCGCGTGGGCATACTTAGCACTATGGTGTGTCTTCAGATGTTTCATCAAATTGCTTGTGTTAAACAAAGTATTTTCCTTTCTGCCCCTCGACACCGTAGCAGTGCAGATCTTACACTGTGCCTTATTCCTGTCGTCATAATTTAACTTAAAATGAGACCAAATCGCTGACATGACTAACCTCTTCCGTTAAAGCAGCACAAAGGAGGAATTGCTAATCGCTAACGAGATGATAGAGGCTAAACCTAATGAAACCTGCTGAAATTAGCTTACTTTGACACGATGACAAACAAGTGAGTCAACAACTTTCCTAACACAGTCAAACATCAAGCAAGTGCAATGCAAGACAAAGCAAGACGGCAAAAAAAACGCCTACTAGTCTGGCAGATTGGTACCCGGGCAGCTACAAGAAACCTACATAAACCTACGGACCCTAGTATGGCAATTGCACAGAGGCCATTCTCCATATTAAAGCAGCACAACGGATCAATAGCTATTCGCTAAAGGTATGCTAGCAGCTAAAACTAACGAAATCTCTTGAAATGTGCTGACTTTGACATTATGACAAACTAGTTACTCAACGACTGTCCTTACACAGTCAAACATCAAGCAAGTGCAACACAAGACTAAGCAAGACGGCAAATAAGCTACTTACTAGATCGGCAGAAAGTAAACGAGTCAGGTCGGCGGGCTGCGGCAGGCAAAACTACAGAACGCAGTTATATGCCTATGGACCCTGCTATGCCAATGGCACGGACGCGATTCTCCATATTAAAAGTCATTGTAGTGCCCCAATTTTTTTTATCCTGTTATTTTAAGGTTAAACTGCTTATCCTAACCCTAATCCTGAATCATAATTGTTGCATAATGCACCTTTAAACGTCATTGTAGCGCCCCAACTATTATTTGAAGGTAAAATAGCTAACACTAACACTGAAGTATTATTGCTACATACTGTAACTTATACATCAATCCTTTCGTAGTCTACTTTTACACATACAAGCTTTCGGACAGTCTCTCCCCCTAGACTTTGAAGTCAGGTAGGACAACAAATCACATTTTTTGTTCGCATAGAGCAAGGGTGTCAAACTGGGTGGGTGTAAGTCGAGGGCTGCACAGTGGGGCAAGCGCTCCCTATATTGACGTATGCTACCAACGAAGGGACAGTGCATTGTGGGACTTGCAGTATTTGTAGTGCGTTCGTCATACCAGCGGCTGCGGTAGACAAGCTCTGATAGATAAATAGATGGATACTTCATTAATCCTGAGGGAAAATTAGACAAACCAAATAAAATGTCACCGTTGCTCATTCAAATCAATGGAACTTTTTGCAACATTCTGAGAAGCTGGCGGGCCAGATTTAATGGCTTGTCGGGCCTGATCAGGCCCCCGGGCCTTGAGTTTGACAGATGTGGCATCGAACGACCAGTTTGATGTAGTGAAAAACTGTTGAGTGGTATCGGTGCTTGGTATCGGCAATTCCAAAACAAATACGAGTATGAGTATTTTAACGAAGTATCGGCTCGATACCAGATACTGGTATCGGTGCATCCCTATTATAAACAATCTTATAAATCATTAGAAAATCATTTGAAACATGTTCATAAATACATTACTACTCATTTATAAATATCAACCTAACGTTTATAAATGTTATAATGTAATAATTATTTGTAAATGATAAACAGAATATGAACAAATGCTTCATAAACAGTTCATTAAATAAGGTTATTCTAAAGCGTTACCGCAGTAGCTCACAATACATACAGTACCTTGCATAAGTATTCACCCCCTTGGATGTTTTACCTTTTTATGGCTTTTATAAATCAGTCATGGTCAATATAAGTTGGCTTTTTGGACAAAAAAAATCACAAAATAGCTCTCTTTAATGTCAAAGTGAAAACAGATTTCTACACAGTTATGTAAATTAAATAAAAATATGTAATGAAAATAAGTGATTGCATAAGTATTCACCCCCTTCATATAGACCAGCGTCGGAAATTAACGAGCCCCCAAGAAATATTCTTTTGCCCCCAAAATTACTAGGAGAGGGGCAAAAAATGCCCCCATAATTTTCTGTAATAATAATTTAATGAACTTGTCAAAAACATCGTAGCCTATACTCTGAGATTCTTTTGAATGAAAAGTGCGTTAAAAATAAAATGAATTATTATTAAAAAATAATTATTATGAACTGGTCTGGTTGCAATCAAATGTTTAGATTTCCGCCTTAACTGATTGTTGCGTGAATAACCGAATGTTCTAACAAAACTATTTGGAGCGCTTCTTAACCAGACCTGTGAATGCGGAGGAACGAGGATCAGCGAACACAGACTGTCACAGTCTCAGGTTCTAAAAGAGCAAATTCACACACCCAGCCACCGTCGAAAAATGGAAGCTATATTGGCTTGGGGTGGAGTGTGACGACCCTATGACGAAGACGAGAAAAAGACGCGATTTTTTTCCAAGGCATGTCGGGCTTGTGGAAATCGAGTTGCCCAAGTCGTTGTCAATCCAGCACAGGCAAATTCTTCTTCTGACTTCACCAAGGGTAGCGAAAACATACAGAAATACATGGCCTTTCGTCACAAGGTGCCAGGCAACGAGCAATCGCCTATGGTGAATGATAACTAGGAATAATAATTTTAGAAATGATTAAGTTCGGTTTTGCTAGTTCAATGTTAGTTAGCTAACGTCAGATAGCTCTGATAGTGCTTAGCTACAAATGCATGCTTGCAAGCTAGCTAACTAGTCCCATCTGTATTTCCTGTAGGCCTACTATGGTAGGTAGGCTATAACATGATTAAAGTTGACACAAAAATCCATAAACATAATACATTATTATTATAAAAAAGAAAGAAAAAATGATTGTTTATAGTTGTTTAAAAGAATGTTATAGTAACAATAAATATCCACAAAGAAATAAGAATAAATTGAATTTGATTGTTTTAATCATATGTTTTCTGTTTGGTTTTTGTTCAAAAAAATCTAAGAAAACATTTAGATTTGTAGGCTACTGCCTAATAGTCTTATCATTGCCATTTGATGACAATTGCTCATATACTGGAAGCCTAAATAAGTGTGTTTATTATTTTGAACAAAGGTTAAAGTAACACTATGCAACAATTTGACCCTTTTTGGGATATGGTTTCATAGGCAACTAGTTTAGGTACCAACCTCAAATTAATTTTGATAGCAAATGGTGATGTGAAGGCCAGATAAACACCTTTGTCTTCCCCACTAGCCATCCTGAATATGCATATATGTAGTTCTGTGTAACGGGCTGGTACACCCTGCAAAAATGGAAAGCTTTTAGACGCATAACATTGCCAGCTAAACTGCCAAAAAAAACACCAGTAAGTGTGTTGGCAAGCTTCTATCAATTTCAGCTGGGCTGTTGGTGGCGTTTGCAAAGCTTTTGCATGCCTTTTAGGTAGTTAGCTTACTAGTTTGGGAACAGAACTCCATATTTCTGCTTTAAATGTTATTTCACAAGTTTCTAAAAGTGCCCCCAATTTTTTGTTAAATGCCCCTGGATTTCAGTAAGTGGGGGCAAAAATTGCCCCAGAAAAATTATGTAAATTTCCCACCCTGATATAGACTGACCCGTATTCAACAGATGTCCAGCCAATTGGTAGCCTGACTATGTCATACTCATAATTCTAGTCAGAATACGAGTCTGAGTCTTCTCCATTGAGCTGTGATTATGGGCCGTGTTTCAACGAACCAGGAAAGAAAATGCCTCTTCGCTCAATTGGATACCTAGAACTAATCAGAGCAACGTAGTATGACCATCTGATACATTCAACTTTTACCGGATCCCGTAGGAAGGACGGCAAAAACATCTTTACGATCTACAAATGCCTTGATTGCGTTTCTTTGTTACTCTTAAGCTAAGGGGCTGTCGAGGTCTTCTAAAACCAGTGTTGTATAAAGTACTCAAAAGCCATACTTGAGTAAAAGTACAGATACTTTACTGGAAAATGACTCAAGTAAAAGTAAAAAGTCACCTTTTAGAATATTACTTAAGTAAAAGTATTAAAGTATCTGATCTTTACTGTACTTAAGTATCAAAAGTATTTTTTCTGGTATTAAATGTACTTAAGTATTGAAAGTAAAAGTAAAAAGTAAAAAAAAAAAGTAAATGCTGTTAATAAAAAAGCAAAGGGTCAGAATTTTGAGAATAATGAAGTTTATTCAGACTTAAACGAGCAAACTTACAAACATGGGCTGATTTGAACCCCACTCCCTACTCAATACATCGACAAAGACAAATACATAGGCTACTGTATGTCTGCAAATGAAGCTGCTTATATTATCTAGATAGCGATCTACACTTTTTCTAGGTGGTAACTAACTATCTAGTTAAGATAACATCCACAAACAGTTATGGTTAATGTCAACTGGTATTATTTACACTCTCTTCAACAAATGTGTTAATGTTAAAATCTAAATGTTGACGTCAAAATGTTAATGTTACCGTCTGAAATTGCACGCCGAGCTATTCCCTGATTGACACCTGTATGCTATTGCTTTGATTATTGTTGTGTCCCCTTCGTTGTTGATCTTAATGTTTTTGATATGTTCTTCCACTGCATATTGCAGTCCATTTTGCTTTGATCTGGAGGATATCGCGGGTATATTACTCCAAAAAGAATCACTGACAGAGATATAGCGCGGCTTGTCCTCGTCGTAGCCATGCTTTTGGGTACAGTCCTCTGAGTTTTAGCTGACCCAGCAACGGTAACTAAGGGGGCTTTTGTGAACGGAAAAATCGCATTAACGTGCGCTGGGACAGCTGATTCGCCAAACCTGCTTGGAGTCTGTTGTACCACAGTCCCCGACTTTGGTCTCATGATTATAATTTTTTCTAAAGATGATTCGATTTTGTTACGAGTAACGAAGGTTTCAGGGGAAATGTATCGGAGTAAAAGTATCAGTTTTCTTTGCAAAATGTAGCGAAGTAAAAGTAAAAGTCATCAGAAATATAAGTAGTAAAGTAAAGTACAGATATCCAAAAAAACTACTTAAGTACAGTAACGAAGTATTTCTACTTCGTTACTATACAACACTGTCTAAAACCGACTCAATGGCAGAATCTACACATATTAGCTCTCCAGCGGCAGCCATGTTTGTTGAACACGAATTTGAACTGAGCGCTCTTTGGTGACGTGGTTGATTACGTTACTGTTCATCATCTGTCGATCATCGTATAAAGCCCGCCCTGGCACTTTGATTGGCTGTACTGTTTTCTACCAGGAAAAATTTCTCCCCAACGGTCGAAGACCCAGACTGAATTTCCAGTCCAAATTTTTTTGTGGGGGGAGTTCGGGCTGGTATCCAGGCTAGCCAATTGGTGCTAGAAGTCTCACAACTAGTGAAATGGGGATCAGTGTGCAGTGAATGCGTCTCAAGTGATTGTAGTATAACGACACCTGTGTCTGGAAGGTCCATTCACTGGTCAGTATTCAGCAGTGTTGTATAGTAACGAAGTAGAAATACTTCGTTACTGTACTTAAGTAGTTTTTTGGGATATCTGTACTTTACTTTACTACTTTCGTTAGAATACTCCAGTCCAAAATGGAGAAAAAGCGAAGAGGGGGTGTGGAGAAACTGCGAGATAAGAAGAGGCTTGCTCTTCAAGCCAACGCTGCCAAATGTGCCAAAATATCGGAAATGTTTGCCACGGCAGGGCATCATCAGCTCCCGTGGATGACAGTGCTGGTGGCGACAGCCAGGGAGATACGATACAACGACCTACGGTAGGCTTACTGATCATGAATTAAAACGTCTCTAAAATATGTTTGACTTAGGACCTATGTTCTATGACCAAGTTCGTTTGCATTGTAAATACAAGACAAGTCTGTAGCTGTTGCTAGCCCTCAGCCTACTCTACTCTGAAACAGCCAGCCGTTAGCCTATACACTCTATGTTGTGTGTTTGAGTGGTGGGCTAGCCCGTTAGCCTATTGGTGCGCGGTGCCATGTCAATGTTCCGAAAGCCCAGTATTCCCAAACCCTGGTATTCCGAAAATATGCCAATTTGTCCAGATACCGAATTATGATAGCCCGTTATACGCTCCGCCCGTTATACGCTAGTGCCACCTCATCAAGCGCGTTTCCTACAGGAGGAAATAGACTCCCTTCTAGGAAAGGGAGCAATACGGTCTGTAGGCTACCTCTCGGAGATGAGAACAGGGGGTTCTTCAGTCGCTATTTTCTGGTTTCCAAAAAAGGACGGAAAATATCGACCGATCTTAGACCTCCGTATTCTAAACAAAGCTTTAAAGTGTATGATGTATATTGTATTGTAGACTTCGCTAAGCACTGAAGCGACTGAAACGGTGAATTTTGATCACATTCAGCGAAGTTAACCGGTAAAACGGGAGAAAAATAGGGCGTCTTTAGGCCATCCTGCTTAAAAGTAGGGCGTCCCATTTCTTCTTATTTTTTAGTAGACTATAGGGCAGACGCCCTGCTAGCTAAAAGCCTGGTTGGTGTAGACATTCGAGAGACCAAAAAGACTGAAAAGGTGTGTTATCGAATTTAGTGGGCCGGTCTGGTTCAAAATGCCCGGGCCGATTTTTTGTCCCAGTCCGCCCCTGACCATGACTGATTTATAAAAGCAATAAAAGGGTAAAACATCAAAGGGGGTGAATACTTATGCAAGGCACTGTATGCTGAACACAGTAAACCCAACCTGGGATCTTTCCACTTCTGAAAAAATATGTGTTCACCTGATCAGCTTCAAAATCAATACAGTACAGATTTCCACAGGAACATCTGCTGTGTCACCTGCATGTCCTCTGAAGAAGAGACTGAGGTGTAGGGACTGATGGCACCATTCACACATGGACACACACACACACACACCGACATGGACTAAACCATCTCATATGGACACATTTTGGACTGTTCACATTCACACACCATAACACACACACACACACACACACACACAGTGTGGGGTCAGGGCAGAGGTCAAATAGGAACAGCTCTTCTCTGTCAGGGTACATTCATTCAGCCTGGGAGAAATACATGATACACCTGAACAACAGACAGGTCCAGTGTCCTACAGGGTTCAGGGGTTAGTGGTGGTGTGTTGCTGCCCTATAAGGCCAAGGGTGGAGCATAACAGTGTTCATTAACATTGCAAAAACGTCGTGATTAAGCCAGTTTGGATCAAAAAGCACATGCCAGCCATCCCAGGATCTGGGTACGTTTTAGCATTCACACCATAACTCAAAGAAACTGGAATTGGACTTTGAAATATAAAATGCTATATATTTGGTATACAACCACGCCTGGAATTTAAGATATTTACAGAAAATGTATGATAAAGTTTAGTATTTTACCTTCAATCAGTATAAGACTGATGTGAGGTGTGAACTGCAGTAGTGTTTGCTCTACTCTCAGTTTAGGAGAAATGTGGGCGGGGCGGTTCAGATCTCCTAACAGGTTGGGTTGGGGTGGGTGTTTGACTTCTGCATTTTCCCATCCCGGACTGTCCTTCCTCCAAGACCCCAGGAGCAGTGGGCAGCTTTTAAGTGAAGTGAACCAACCATCTTGATCAGGGATTGATAGGAGAGTGTGCTGTTGGGGTCCTTGTGGACACTGGGAGAACATGCAAACTCCACACAGAAAAGCCCGGGAGATACGTGGCCCACCTGGGCACTGAAGGTCTGGGGAGGAGCTGCCCAACAGTGCGGAATGTGGGAATCGAACCTGTGACTTTCTTGCTGTGAGGCGGCAGTGCAAGGTCCTGAGCTAGCTAGGATGTGCTCATATATGCTTGATTTTCACAAGACAAATACAGTAGGACCAGCAATATCACTCTTAAACCATGCACTAATATTTCAACATCACAGAATAAAATATACCAGCTCGGTAAGACCGTGAGCTCCATCACATATGAACACAGCATCACACTCAAAGTGGAGACAGCTTCTGAGCATGTGCAATGTAAGACCTACAGAAACCCTTCTAGGACATTCTTGTATAGGGGCCATTCTACCGAATTGGTGCAAAGTCAGGTCGGAAATATTTGGATTTTGTTTATGTTTTATTCCCAAAACTTTGTCCGTATGTATATTGTACCATATCTAAAGTACACTTATCTAGTAAAAGAACAGTCAATTTTTATATTGTATTTTCAGAATGTGTTGGAATGCTTTTCCTCTTCCAAAAATTGTCACTACCGAAACATCACATTTACTATAGTAAAAAAGTATTATTATTGACCTGTTCAGATTGTGTTTCCTTCCCTTCTCTGAAGAGTATTTTTACAAATATTTCTTGAAGGTTTTCACAATGAAATCCATAAAAATTATTTTTTTACCAAATTTTCAAATTCAATTTATACAATTCATCAAAATCTAAGTGCAATATTTCTTTGTAAAATGCAAAATACTGATCATATTGATTCCAGAGTTGTTCATTGATGAAATTGAACATACATTAATCCAATCAGTATCATAACATTTTAGTTGATTACTCAATATACTTAATTTTTTACAAAACATCCTGTGTTTCGGTAGTGCTGCACTGTTTCGGTAGTGACATCCAGTGTTTCAGTAGTGACTGCACTGTTGGATGGATGTTCATTTCTCTCCCAAAATCTTCCAAAAGGTGCTCTGGGCCGCCCTTTAGTCCACACAACACATTTATTTAAAAATTATGGGATTGAACTACTTACCCTTTCATTTTGTCACTACTGAAATCATCAGGTCACTACCATATGTTTCGGTAGTGACTGTTTCGGTAGTGACAATTCTAGCTAACTTTAAGCGTAAATAAAGAATTCTAACAAGCACACGGCATGCAAACACATCTTTGAAGAGGTGAACACACATACAAACATAAGATTTTCCATGAAACCCCAAAAGGTTTACTTAATTGAAGAAAACATGCGTTTCGGTAGTGACAATTCTTAAGGTTACACGTCGATTTTCAGACTTTGGAACACATTTATATAAAAACTATGGGATTTAGCTACTTACCATTCAACCATGAGGGTCAGAGATGCAGTGTCACTGCATGGTCAAAAATGCAGAGTCGTGGCTAAAACACAGGCTCAGCCAATGGACTAAAACTCTTGTGTTTCGGTAGTGACATGAAAACTAGGGACATGATTTTTTGAGTATAGAAAATTGATTTAAAAATTAAACCCACAATAAATCTAAATATTCCAAGTTCTGTTTCAACCCAATCATAAAGATCTTTGAAATTAAATCATTGAAAAAAATCTAAAAAAATTGAAAAGTGTTATTTAAAGGCATTGAAATTTAGATGTCAGGGTTGGGGACAGCTACTTCCCAATAGAAAGTACCCTATAAATGATGATTTTGTATATATTTAGCTTATCACTATCTCATGTAATGCATTGGGTTTATATAGACCATAACATTTTCTAATTAAATATCTATGCCTAAATACCTAATTGTTTTGTAAATAGTTTTTATTGTTGAGGGACTGCATATTACACGAATTCGGTAGAATGGCCCATAGAGGTGATTGTGCCATTTACTTAACAGTGTTGAATTAACTTAGCTGGCTTCTTTTGCTTTAACAAGTTTTCATTTTAAGTTAGACTTACTAAAGTGGACTAGATTTTATAGGCGATCGTGCCATTCACTCAACAGTGTTATGTTGAATAAACTTAGCTGGCTTCTTTTGCTTTAACAAGTTTTAATTTTAAATTAAACTTACTTAAGTGGACTAGATTTAGAGGTGATTATGCATTTAAAGTAAGACTGAAGTTAGACTTACTAAAGTGGGCTAGATTTGAGGTGATTGTTCATTTTAAGTAAGACTAACTAAAGTGGACTACATTTTAGAGGTAATTGTTCATTTTAAGTTAGGCTTACTATCTATTAAGTGGACTACATTTAAGAGGAATTTGTGCCATTCATTGAACAGTGTTATGCTGAATTAATTTAGCTGGCTGCTTTTGCTTTAACAAGTTTTCATGTTAAGTTAGACTTACTAAAGTGGACTAGATTTTAAAACCAAACACAGACATGTTAATTAAATTGAATATAAGTACATGTATTTGATTCAGCAACTCACAGAGTTCACTTTTTTGAGTGTACTGACAACCAGGGAACTCCATCTAACTTTTCTCTCTCACTCACACCCACTCCATATTCTACTGTTGGTCAGGAGACTGATCAGGAGTGTTTGCTGTACTCAGGTGAGTACAAATTTGGTTTAGAGACGTAGTTTAGTTACCATATTGATGATTTGCCATCTACTGAAAAACTGGCAGAGAAATCTCTCACACACATGCAAGCTCACTCAACACCCCCCCCCCACACACACACACACACACACACACACACACACACACACACACACACACACACACACACAGTATTTAACTTACGTAGCAGATATGGAAGATGAGACCACTGGAACCAACTTCTGCAGAACATCATCTAGACTGAGGAGTTCAGTCAGGTCTTCCTCTGGTGTCTTTATATACTTCTGCAGGTCAAACTCATTCAGCTGCTCTTCTGAAGTCTTACACTCAAATATCTCAGTCTTCCACTGTCCTGGTAAGAGCATGGCCACATACAGAGTTCCTGAACTCCTGACAATTACCTCCACTACAGCATGGTGATTCAGCTCATTCAGACAGTAGAACAGGTTGATTCTTTTGTCTGAAGTAATCTGATCTCTGATCATCTGTTTGACACACTGGACCGTTTGCTCTGAGCTCTGTGATTGGCTTCTTGTTTTTGGCAGCAGGTGTCTTAAGATATTCTGATTGGACTCCAGTGAGAGGCCCAGGAGGAAGCGGAGGAAAAGGTCCAGGTGTCCGTTCTTACTCTGTAAGGCCAGATCCACAGCAGTCTTGTGTAGGTCATGAAGTGTTGCAGCTCTGAACAGGGCAGAGAGCTGAGAGGTTTGCTGTTGGTCAGGCATGTATCTCTCTCTGTTGCTGAAACAGATGAACACATATAAAGCTGCAAGAAACTCCTGAATGCTCAGATGCACAAAGCTGAACACCTTCCCCTGGTAAAGCCCAGACTCCTCTCTGAAGATCTGAGTACACACTCCTGAGTACAGTGATGCTTCTGTGACATCAATGCCACACTCGCTCAGGTCTTCCTCATAGAAGATCAGATTGTCCTTCTCTAGCTGTTGAAAAGCCAGTTTCCCCAGTTTGAAAATCATCTCTTCGTCTCTCTCTTTTCTCACTGTGTACTTTTCATTTTTTATGGTTGTCTGAATGATCAGGAAGTGTGTGTACATTTGAGTCATAGTCCTTGGCATTTCTACTTTCTCTGTTTCTTCTGATGTTCTCTCCACAACGGTGGCGGTAATCCAGGAGAAGACTGGAATGTGGCACATGATGTAGAGGCTCCTGGATGACTTCAGGTGTGTGATGGTTCTGCTGGCCAGGTTCTCATCACTTATTCTTTTCCTGAAGTACTCCTCTTTCTGTGGGTCATTGAATCCCCTTATTTCTGTCACCTGGTCCACACACCTATGTGGGATCTGATTGGCTGCTGCTGGTCGAGTGGTGATCCAGAGGAGAGCAGAGGGAAGCAGATTCCCCTTGATGAGGTTTGTCAGCAGCACATCCACTGAGGCTGGCTCTGTCACATCACAACACCTTGGGTTGGAGTTGAAATCTAGAGGAAGTCGACACTCATCCAGACCATCAAAGATGAACATGACTCTGTATGTTGAACTGGTAAAGATTGCTTGATTTCCTGAGAAAAAGTGCTTAAAGAAATCCACCAGACTGAGTTTCTTCTCCTTCATCAGGTTCAGCTCTCGGAAAGGAAGAGGAAATATGAAGTGGACATCCTGATTGGCTTTGCTTTCAGCCCAGTCCAGAATGAACTTCTGAACAGAGACTGTTTTTCCAATGCCAGCCACTCCCTTAGTCAGCACTATTCTGATGTGTTTGTCTTGTCCAGATAATGGTTTAAAGATGTCACTGCAGTTGATTGTTCTGCCTTGTGCTGCTTCTCTCCAGGATGCTCTCTCTATCTGTCTGACCTCATGTTCATCATTGACCTCTCCTCTTCCCCCCTCTGTGATGTAGAGCTCTGTGTAGATCTTACTGAGGGGTGTGGGGTTTCCCTGCTTTGTGATTCCCTCAGTCAGACACTGAAACCTCTTCTGAAGATGGGATTTGTGGATCTGCTGCATTTCCACATTTACTGGATCAGGTTGGTCTCTGTGTGTGAAAACAAGAACAAATATTAAATAACTTGTTTACTGTAATACCAGTTTAACTTTAGTGTCTGCACAGCACTTTCAGTCAAGCAGGAATGTAGTCTATATACAGTAACTACCACTCTGTCTGAAGAGTTTCCTCCTAATGTAGTCTATATAACTATCACTCTGTCTGAAGAGTTTCCCCCTAATGTAGTCTTTATAACTGTCACTCTGTCTGAAGAGTTTCCTCCTATTGTAATCTATATAACTGTCACTCTGTCTGAAAAGTTTTATATAAACTACCCTCAGCACTGTGTCCCCCTAATGCTCTTCTCTCATGTGATTGCTGATGAATGAACTTGCTTCATATTGTGGACTTCAGGAAGAAAGTTGGCACACACACCCCCATCCATATCAACGGGATGGAGGTTGAGCGTGTTGCCAGCTTCAAGTTCCTGGGTGTCCACATCTCCGATGACCTTTCTTGGACCCTTAACACCTCATCCATAGTAAAGAAGGCACACCAGCGTCTCTTTTTTCTGAGGAGACTAAAGAAGGTCCACCTGTCTCCTCAGATTCTGGAGAATTTCTACCGCTGTACCATTGAGAGCATTCTCACAAACTGCATCTTAACATGGTACAGCAGCTGCTTTGTTGCCGACCGCAAAAGACTGCAGAGGGTGGTGAAAACTGCCCAACGCATCACTGGTTCCACTCTCCCCACCATTGAGGCTGTCCAGAGCAAGAGATGTATGCGGAGGGCACGCAGCATCATCAAGGACAGCTCACACCCCAGCCACAGACTGTTTGCCCTCCTCCCCTCTGGGAGGCGCTACAGGGTCTTCCGTTCCCGTACCAGCAGGTTCAAGAACAGCTTCATCCCTGCGGCTATCACCCTGCTGAACTGTGCTTCACGGAGGTTAGCCCCCCCACCCCTTCCCACACCTCCCCCTGTGACTGTTCTCCCCCCCCCCCCCCCCTCCAGCAACTGAACATTTGCACTATACTCACTATACCCCCCCCCCCCCCCCTACCCTGGCTTGACTGCCACACACCCTTCTCTAGCCATTGAACATTTGCACTATACTTCACTTCACCCCTCCCCCCCCACCCGGGCTTGACTGCCACACACCCTCCTCCAGCCACTGAACATTTGCACTATACCTCCCTTTCCTCCCCCCCTAAACCTGGCTTGACTGCCACACACCCTCCTCCAGCCACTGAACATTTGCACTATACCTCACTTTCCTCCCCCCCTAAACCTGGCTTGACTGCCACACACCCTCCTCCAGCCACTGAACATTTGCACCATAATGTATTTTTAATACTGTATCCACTTTACTGCATTACCTGTATTGATTGTACTTTTCTACCTCATTCATTTGATTACACTTGTTACCACCAGTTTACTTTCACCTGCACTTTATATACTTATCATACCTCACTCTTACCTCAATTGCTGCTATTCAATTCTGTTTATATTACAATTCTGTCTCATATTCTAACTCTTACTGTAAATATCATATTTATTCACTTAGTCCACCCTACATTTGCACATACTCTGCACTTTTATTGCTATTTTGCACTTACTGGTTAGATGCTAAACTGCATTTCGTTGTCCCAGTACTTGTACTCTGTGCAATGACAATAAAGTTGAATCTTATTTCCTCTGCAATCGTTCTCTTTCTCTCTCACTACATTTCACCTGCTGACACAGGAGGGCTGCTGGATTTGTGCTTGTCGCTCCAGATTATTAATATGTCACTTTAATGACTTGTTATTCCTCTGTACAGAAACATGCACACACACCTACACACATACACACACACACACCTCAGGATGGTGGTGCTTTCCAATTTATGTGCAAATGTTTATGAATGTAACATATTCATGTTTGGCCGTGATTTGATCCTTCTGATGTGGTCAGTAGTCTGATCATGGTTTCATTTTGAAGTACCTGCCACAGCTGTGTTATTAGACTAGTCCCACTGTAACCTCTGAGTGGGAGAATGTTATTTTAGGGGATTGGCTGCTGGCAAATGCATAGCAATTGATCTTCAGGTACAAAACCAAGAATTTGTTTGACCAATTTAGAGTATTTGGCCTTTCTTTCTCTTTCTTCTTCTTCTCTTCTGCTGTTTCTCCTCTCTTTGAGTTAATTTGGTAGACGTTATCATTTCACAATTCAATTCAATAAGTTGGAAACATTTTGTTTACCCGAATTAATGTTAGGTATGACGTAGGGATGGCCCATTCAAATCAACTGTACTTTTTTGAACGTTCTGAAGAGCCGTATAATAATGGGGAGTAAATGAGCTCTACCCCCCCCCCCCCACACACACACACACACCAACAAAAATGTATCTGAAGTATGTGTAAAACAAAAACACAAAGGTGAAAATGAACCAAATCCTGTTTTGTCTGCTAAACTTTGCCATAACATGTTATGCAAGTTCAAGGATTATAACTGATTAACAACAATCCAATGGAAAATATTAATATGATTTCAAATATTTCCACATTCAAACATTTCTTTCTTTAACTCTATTCATTTATTTATGAAGCCATTTTGATTTGAACAGCAAAGACAGAGATGACAAGTCAGCCTCGGGTCTACCTCATACTGCCGCCTTCTGACAATATGGTGGTACTGCAATGATCAATACTACATTTTGAAAAACCTACAAAATAAACTGAAATGGTTCTCAAGATCAGTTCTAGGATTTCACCCTTAGGGGGAGTTAGCTCCTTGTGACACTGAAGGTTCACATTGTCAAAGAATGAATGTTGTCCGGCTCCTTTAATAGCTAGATGGATACAAGATATTAAAGAAATATTTAAAACTGCCCATCTCATATAAATATCTAGAAGAAAAAAAACTAGTCAAACACCTTTGGTACACTTTTATACTTCAGATGTACTTCAAATCACTGTATGGATGATTGTATTTCCTGTTGAAAGTCCTCAATACTACTCACCTCTGACCAGCAGGCACACCTCCTTCTGCAAATTGAAGAAGACGATCCATGGACTGGTCACTCTTCATGGACACACAGCTCGGTACGGGAGAGTGTGATCTCTTCTGCAGGATGAGGCTATATTTTACACAAACACACACAAACACAAACACGCACACACACCAACACACAAACATATTCTGATTATTGATAGGTCTTATTTTCTCCAGGCATAATGATAGTTCTTTTAGGTTCTTTTTTCACTAAAAAGATTAATTAGTTAACTCTCATCAGAAAGTGTGGTTGTATTTGTTAATTGCATGTAGTCTGGGAGAGTTATGAAAAATGTGTGTAAACAAAATTCCAAACTGTTAAGTTTTACTGTTGGGATGTAGAGATTTCAAAGAACATCTCAAAGAACACCACTTGAGACCTTTAGCAAAGTCTGATAAAATTGGTCGGACATAATTGTCATACCTATTGGTGTTTATCAGCTGAGTTTAAAGTGAAGTTGGATTCAGTTTCATTTTGCTTGCAGCTACAGACTTACATAAATCCATCAGGATGACACTATTCTAGTTCTAGCATTTCACCCTTAAGGGGGCTCCGCTCAACTGCTTGTGACAATGTGAAGGTTAATATTGTCAATTCATTAATTTTGTCCGTCTCCTTTACAGCGTTGGAGGTGGTAGGCCAACATAAGTACTTGGGCACCATTCTGGATGATAAACTGAACTTTGATACCAACACCGACTATGTAATAAGGCCAATCAGAGACTGTTCTTTTTAAGAAAGTTGAAAGTGTTTAATGTTAACAGCTCACTTCTAAAAACTTTGTATCTATCTTTTATTGAGTCAATTTTAACCTTTGCTATGATCTGTTGGTTTGGCAATCTGAGTGTGACCAACAAAAATAGGCTGGGTAAGTCTAGCCCCTTATACATATGTCAATGTGATCCGATCACATCGCGTGTGATCCGATAGAAACTCGAGATGCGGTTACAATTGCCTCATGTAGCACACGCCTAGATGTGATCCGGTCATTTTTCCGCCGATGTCTGAGCCTTTCGAGAGAGGTGGTTTACACCGATCGTTCAGCTCAGAAAAGGGCGTGTCAAATAAGGCCGATGTGCCATTGGGGAGGTGGTGACAGGAGGCTAGAAAGTTAGAGGCTAGAAAGTTCTTGCCTGTTCTTGAAAGGAGACTGATCCAATAGGTTACAAGCCTACAATTTTTTATCATTGTAATAAAACGCAATTTGGTACACCATTTTAATATGGTAATATAGCCTAATGTTTTTTGCAAAATGAAAGAAAGCATATTAAGAAAACGCCGACTCGAGCCTATTAATTCCGAAATGTCACCATATTGTAGGCTATATACTACTATATACTATAAACAACCCCAACACTTGCCTGCTTCCCTTGCAAATCAAACTTTTCCGACTATTTTTCTTATCTTCTTTCTTAGCTGTTGATGTTACTGAGCTAGAAGTTTAACTTTTTCTGAACATCTCGCGCTGCCAATGCCCAATGTCACTTCTGAGTCAAATCACTCCATCATCTCTTTGAAATTCCTTATTCCACGAGTGGTAGGCTGCAATGACTGGCTGTTTTAAAATATAACTAATAGCCTAACGAAAAAAAATAACCCAGGCAGTTTCATCTACGAGACGTTAAGGCTTCTTCCAATACTGACAGCTGACTCATAGCTTGCAGGTTTGCAGCGCTGCAATGAGACGCGACATTTGAGGGATCGTCACTTAATTTAAACCTTTTTTGCTTCCGTTAGTGTGTGTGTGTGTGTGTGTGTGTGTGTGTGTGTGTGTGTGTGATAGAGGGCCTCATTTATAAAACGTTGCGTAGAAACCATCCTACATTTTGTCTAAGACATTTCCTGAAATGAGCGTAAGTGAGATCCACAGTAAACAGACGTACACACAAAAAACACGTGTACGCCAATCCTTCGGTTATAAATCACAAATGGTAGTGAAATTGTGCGCAACTGAATCTCCGCCCTCAAAACGCCCCTATTTAATCTAATCAGCATATTATTAATGCACAAACAGAGCGCATCCTCAATGCACAAACTCTCTGTGACAGTGGCAAGCAAGAAAGAAACATGTAAACAGAAGAATTAAAGTGAGGCTGACATCGACGTTCTGCTGATGGAAGAGCAGATGCGGGCCAAAACATCGTTAGAAAGCCTGTCTGGTGGCGTAATGGCAAAAGCAAAGTATGTGACATGTAGAAGGCACGTCTCCGAAGCACCAGCGGCCGCAACTGTCGCACGAGCAGCACAAGAAGGTGCATCTGCGGCAGCAGCACCTGCTGCTCCAGCATCGGAGTCTCGCCGGCCATCGCCGCCTTCCCTTAGGCATGCCTTTGCTGTGCTCCACTACCAACCGCGCACGGGCATGTGCTGTATTAAAGTGGTCTTCCTAGGCTGTTTGAGTGTGCGCAATCTGGATGAATACTGAATGAACCCTGTTTTACGCAGGAAATCCTCTTCCACATTTTGCTGTTCCTGGGCACTGTATGGAAATCTAATAAATTACGGGCGTATAAAGGGATAAAACTGCGAAGAACATCGGGCAAAATTCTGCTAAATGAATTCCAATTTCTCATCGGAACGTTCCTGTATCCAGGAATCCAAGAACAGACAAAACCTGAACGTGTATGGCCTGGTTGCATCTGGTGCGCCTCTGTAGACGAGAGGCTATTTGGGCACAACGCTCTCGGCAAGCTGAAGCTGTAGGCTACCTTCTTATCAGCCATACATCATCCTGTGTCGAAAAAACCCTTTCTCTCCTTATTGCGCAGTTGGCAATATCCTAACAACGCCAATGCAGCCATATCTCCTACTGAAAACTTAGCCACTATTAGTCTTTCTATAGGCTATACTAGATTGAGCGAAATGTTTTACATTTGTGAAATTAAAACGGAATACCTATTAGACGTGAATCTCATTCATGTGTGAATTGTTCTAATAGTTTAATTGATTTTATTGAGCGAAACATTAGCCCTAATGGCGACGATGGTGCTGACGATGAGGATGATGAAACTGCGTGTCGGCGCTGAGTTCTGAATTCCTGCAGTACTCCAGTATTGCCACAAGGAAATGTACTTAAGTGAACTAAAACCAGACGTAGAGATACGTCCTTTTCTACGTCTAAGACGGTTTTTATAAATCTGTCCTTAGACGTGGATTTGATCGCACGCACAGTCTAAGATCAATTCTGTGCGTAAGTACGTTTTATAAATGAGGCCCAGAGACAGAGAGGACTCAGTGAAACATCGGAAAACACCGTGTCTTGTAAGCCTTAAGCTATCAATCACCCCCACAATGAAATATGCCATTAAAGTCGCGACAAACTTCTTGGCATTGTGGTGCGCCCAAAACGCAAGCTATAAACGTAGCCATCCTAATGTAACCAAAATATACCTCTGCTGATGTGCCTAACCTTCGTTCTATTTAGAATTTGTCTTAGCACTATGCAGGGAAAAAATTGCATCTACAGTGTCAGGATTCAGGCAAGAGCGCCTGGCTTCTATAACGCGCCCTGCTGCACTGAAGGAGTGCTCACTCGCAGCACTTGCTGCTGGAACGCATAGAATTCGTTTTGCAAGGTGCTGTAGTCGTGGGAACGACTGGCCTTGTTTCTCCCAAAAGGAAAGTAGGTTTTCGTCTGCTGATCCCGCGTCTATATGGAAGTTTGTAGAGAGATTGCGGGGGAGTAAAATGCTCCGCTGCCGAAGTAGATTACATGTTTTTAATTTCGGGGTTAATTCCCTTTCCTTTACGTCTGCTGCTGGCTAGTAAATACAGACACACTGTTTGTTACAGTACATAAATGTTTGTCGCTACATCCAAACTATGCGTCACTGTTGTCCCTCTGTGACACCGTCACATTAATGAATCATCTTACTATAAGAAAAATATAAAAGATCCCAAAGGTTTTAAAATTACATATGATGTATATGTAAAGTACTGTATGTATGTACTTAATTGCCTTTGGTGTCTGTCAAATACCTGTATGATAAGGTGGGGGGGTCTGTCCGTTTAAAATGCTCCTTTTATTTCTGTTTGTATTGCACCTATCGTTGCGCACCTGACTGGGTATATGAGTTGCGCGTCTGACTAGGGGCGGGCCCCTTCTTCCGAAGTTTTGAGTAGGAAGTGTGTGCGTGAGAGTGGCGCCAGCATTTGAATGTTGCGGCCATTGAAATGTAAAAACATTCCAGACGGCAGAAAAATATATGATCGCGTCTGAGTGTGGAGATCAATACACAGCACTGAACGGCATTTGCGGGAGTCAGGAAGAAGAAGCGTTCATCTGGTGGGATTCTTTTACCTGTGATCCGGTGAGACCGAACTTTTTCGTTCCTTTTTTGGGTTGGATATACCCGGCGGGTATAATTGCTCATCTTGTTGCCTTTTTTGACGGTGTGCTGGATTATTTGTTTTTTTTGGCTCACGTTGTACCACACCGTGGGAATTACGAGGCACAGGCCTTCCTCGGATCTGCGCCTGAGTTGCGCATGGACGTTGCTCTGTTGAGCTAGACTTTTTGAGTTTATTTTGTGGACTAAGGGCTGGGGAAATGTATGGGGTTTGTGTCGAATTGTGATTGTGATAATTTGTGTTGACTAATACAGGGCCTTATGCGCACTCAATTATCTAAGTTTGGTGTTCCCTTTGTTATTTAGCGTGACTCCGCTTTCGGCAATTCATCCATCTCTTAAAGAACCTCTTGTGCGGTTTTTGGTAACGTTTGTCTTAGATTATAATAGGCAGATTGTTACACCTCCCTGTATGTGCTCCAGGCGTACCATTTTACTTGCAATGTGAATCATTTAATTTAAATATGCTTATTGGCATTTGTTGCACCTTAATCATTTTCTACAAACATGATATGCTATGTATGGTGTAGTAGACTGAGACTATTCACTACTGCACAAAAACTAGACACGTTTGCAAAACTAGACGTTTGCAATGAAGTAGGTGATTTCACCAATATCTCCGTAAGGGAGATGGGTTATGTGCTCAAATTTCCTGGGATCAAAGAAGACGTTAGTATTCATGTGAAAACTAAAAATCACGTCTCAGGATTGCTGCGCATGCAAGTTATTTTGGGTGTATCAACTGTACCCATGTCTCAACTGTAGAATACCACTGTCATATAATTATGAGTTCAGTAAAAGACGGAGCAAACACAGTTTTCTACCGTTGTTGAAACACATCCACGTGTAGACTCGTTTTCTTTCCGTCTGAGAGTGGTTATTCAAATAAAATATTAAGAACTAAATGCTGATAGAAAGAAGGGAACTTTAAGCCACTACACTGCCTGTGCACGATGCGGATCCACGCTGATGTTGTTAGTAAACAAACCAGGTGGGAGCACATCTCCGTCGTCTTTGCGCATGCCCGAGGCAAGGTAACCAGATCACATTTTGCACATGTAGACAAGTAACGACAAGAGACGATTCCCTTAAAAATGTTCACACCTACACGCGAATACGATACTATAAACTGATCGGATCACATTGACACATGTATATGGGCCTACTGTCAAGATATGTCAGAAAATAATTGGCACTGACCTCAACAGCATTGGGCATGTGTATGAGGCCAGAGCCACACAGAGGGCAAAGGCCATTTTGGCTAACATTACTCGCCCACTACGCTCTCAGTTTTGCCTCTTACCATCAGGGAGGAGGTATACCCAGGGGTGAAAGTAAGCCGGTGCCAGGGGGTGCGGCGCACCGTTAAGAAATTTCAGGGGGGTGCGGCCACCGTTAAGATAAATATAGGATTGATGTTGTAATTTTATTTATTTATTTTTTTTAGCAACTTTCGCTGTTCAAGAAGAAAACTTATCTACCCACTACATGTAATTTTTTACCAGCTCCGATGAAGATAACAGCTTGGCTTGCTTAAAATAATGATAGGATCTCTGGAGCTTGCGTTCCATTTCTATCTGCTGCCCGCGCTTGCTCCGCAGTTAGTTCTAGTGAATTAAGTCGTCTCGACTCTCGTCTTTAAAATTGTGTCAGGGAAATGTTTAATCAACTTTTCTAAAACTGCATTTTTGGCATACTGTGGCAAACTGAGACATGTCTTCGTTCCACTCGGACAAATAATGAATTACACTTCTTCAAATAGGCTGTTCACGCTGTTTGTAACGGGGGCACAGCTGAGCATAGAGCGTATGTCCGCCTTAGTGAGCTACAGGAGCGTAAGCTTGTGATTTAAATATGAGCATGCTTTTCGAAGTAAGCACACATTTTCCTGACACCCTAAAAGTATTCATATGAGCCCTCTCACTCCCTGTAATATTTACATTATCAAGTGCTAAAATATTTACAGTATATCAACTAGACAGCCAATATGAAATGTTTTCAGAAGCTGATTCAGGAAGTGAGAGCTGTGAAGAAAAGCATCGTGGTACAAAAGGATAAAAGAATGCAGAAAAGAATAACCGATCTATTTAAAAGAAAGGACCGAGTTAATGAGAATGAAAATCAGGGAAAAGTCAGAAAAACAGATGGGTCGGTGCATGCAGTCCCTTGCGTGGAGGCAGTGAGTGAGAACGCAAATGTGAATGAGAGTGACTTCGCAGGTGCAGGACCATCAACAAGTGATGATGGGCCTGCTGCAAGTACCGTCCTGTTTGGTCAAAGGAGCAATTTGAACGAATGGTTGTATGCCCAAAATGGCACGCTTGGCTGCATCTCATGCCGTGATGTTAAGTGCCTTGGTGTCAGCGGATCTCGAGGAGTTAATATCGCAAACAATTGGGCAGAGGGTAATGTGCCCCATGTGGCCATTCAAGGACCATGCAGCTGTCATCTCTCCGCCAAAAAATTCATGAGCACAGAGAATCTGAAGCTGTTAAGATTCTTAAAACTGCACAGAAAGAGACCCTTTTAAATATGAATGCCACCAGCCAGGAGTCTGCGTTTGAGGCCACTGCCAAAGTGTTCAGGACCGCTTATTTTGTTGCAAAACATGACAAGCCTTTTACAGATTTTGAGAAATGAATTGATCTCCAAGAATCAAATTCAGTCAATTTAGGTCGCATTCTGCACAGCAAGACAGTCTGTGTTGACATAGTTGACCATGTGTCAACTCAGATGAAACAGCAAATTGTGAGGAGGATAATTGAAAATAAAAGTAAAATTACTGTGTTGGCTGATGAGTCAACCAGTGTGGGGCACAAGTTGACACTAATTGTGTTTTTAAAGGCCAGCGTTGACGGAGAGATGGAGCCCATTGCTTTTCCCTTAGATTTGATTGAGCTGGACAATTTGTCTGCTGCTCACATCAAAGGCAAGATAATGCACTGTCTCCTCAACAATGGATTTACAATGGAGCTCCTGCAGGAGATGCTGATTGGATTTTGCAGTGATGGGGCCAATGTGATGCTAGGAGTGAAGTCAGGCGTTGGGAAGCTGCTCCAAGGTGATTTTCCAAACATAATTCTGTGGCACTGCCTGAATCATAGGCTGGAGCTGGCGGTGGATCAGGCGTTGGATGCCACTGGAGGGACAAAGGACTTCCAGGCGTTCCATGATGCCCTGTATACATTATACAGTCAGTCCCCAAAAAGCATGCGGCAGCTGAGTGAGTGCGCCCACAATCTTTAAATCACATTGAGAAGGAATTGGAAGAGTTTTCAATGTGCGATGGGTGGCCTCCTCATGGCGAGCTGTTAATGCAGTCTGGCATTCTTATGCAGCACTGGCACAGCACTTCCGAGATGCATCGGAAGACAGTACAAGAGATGGCAGAGAGAGGGCCAAATTCCAAGGGCTGCTTTCTAAGTTGTGCTCCATCAACTTTCTTAAAAATCTTGCACTGATGGCTGATGTTCTGAAAGAACTGAAGAACCTCTCTGAAATTCTTCAGAACAGGAAGATCACTCTCCCAAAGGCACATGACATCATGATGACATACATCAAGAGGATTGAAAGTCTAACCAGATATCCTTGACAACATACAGTTGAGGCATGTCAGGCAGAGATAGACATGAAATTCAAGGAAGAAGATTTGAAAGTCGGCAAGTCCCCCATCATTGATTCATCACAGTTCATCCAAGCAGTAGCAGACAGTTTGAATGAGAGGCTCTTCACAACCACTGCCAACAGAGCACAGGCCAGTGTTGCAGCTCAAAGAAAAGAAAGGTACACCACACTGATGAACCAAATGGCAGTCCTTGACCCAGAAAAATGGGATCATGCCAATCCCAGACATGGAGAGGATGAGGTGAGGGCTTTGTGCCATACTCTACATGTAAATGAGACAACAACACACCTTGGATTTGTTGAATATAAGGCAAGAGAAGCATTCCAAGCAACATGAAAAAGTTGTGCATAGCAGTAGACACCCTCTCAGCAAGTAATGCAGACTGTGAGAGGGGGTTCAGCGCGATGAACAATATTATTACTGACTACAGGAGCAAACTGACAACCAAAAATGCTGCAAACCTTATGTTCATCAGCACAATCGGCCCCCCAACCAACCAGTGGAATCCTTTGCCATATGTTAAGACCTGGCTTGCCAAAGGGAGACCAGCAGCCCATTCCACATCTGGCATGGCTCGCCTGCACCCTGAAGAGGACCACTACTTCAGCCCAGTTTAGAATTTGTTTTAAATATTTTGTGTGGGTGGAGGGAATCCACCATTGTGCATGTGGCATGGCTCACCAGCAACCTGAATATGACAACAAGGACTTAGATTTTTTTTAAACACATTTTTTTGTTTCTAGGCCTACAATTTTTGTATTTTTCATAGTTGCTAATCTGAAATGAGTTTTAAATAAGTTTGGATGGAGGGAATCCATTTTGCATTTTTCATGTGGCATCACTCACCAACACCCTGAAGAGGTTAAGTAGGCCTAGCCTACTTGGATTTTTTTTTTAATTGTTTTTTTGCCATCATTTTACCTTTTTTTCAGTCCAGTTCCAAATATACTGAAAATAAAGTAATCACAGTAAAATATTTACAAACTGAAATATTTAGTAGAGTCCTTTTTTCACATAGAATACTTAGGTAGGCCCACAAGAATGTGAAGTAATTAAGAATATTAAAAAGTTATCCATGTCATGATACACATCCACATCCTTAGCTATATATTACTTAATGTTTTATGTGTCCTTTTATATGTGCTGGCTACGTGTTGTAAATCAAATTACCCCTTGGGGACATTAAGGCGAGACACGGCAGGTGAAATATCGATTTTTTCATGCCCTGGTCAAATTTCAGATTTTGGGCTAGTTTGCCTCTTTAACTTGTTATCTTTCATACTACCATAAAGAAAACGTCAAAATTACACATTTAAGTGTCTGTTTCATTGCATTTAGTTCAGCCGCGGCATCCATTTTCTCCTAACTTTACCAAGAATTCTCCCTTGAACCACGTTCAGCGTTTCGTCTTTTTACACGACATCTTCATGCCTGGAATGACTTCAACGCTATGAGCCTCGATCAGAAGGCTGTGTAATCCAAATATGGGCATTTCCTTTCTTTTCAGCAACCAATCCTGACTTTCTGAAGGGATTCATTGGCTGACGGCGCTTTTCTGCTAACGTGATTCGCTCAGTGCCCCACGTGTTGTCTTTAAATGCGGTTTTCTCAAAATGAGTGTTTTTTCATTTTTAGGTACACATTTCTCAGCCTATGTAGAACCTAGGTACACCACACTTCCCAGTTTCACACATAGCATTGTTATGAAGACATCTACAGATGGATTTATTTATAAATTGTTCCTGGCCAGATTTATGGGTCATTTTACCTGGAAATCATGGCGAAAATAGGGTTTTTAAGGCCACGGATAGTATATTTTGATTTCCCAGGTCATAAAAGCAGATATCCTAAAATCCATCTGAGTATTTTTTGTCATTTGATATATAAACAAAATAAAAAAAGAATTTTGGTCCTGGCTTCATCACAGTTTAAGATTCATGTACCTGAAATATATGCAAAAACGTGCATATTTAATGAGATCCAGCATAATTAGCATAATTAAATATGCAACATTCTAAAACTTGTAATACATTTTTTTCTTGTAATGATGTATGTAGTCAACTGGTAAAGTTTCATGGTGATCCCTTGTATTTAAATTTTTTACCCTATTCACCTGCCATGTCTCGCCTTAAAGACTTTCAATCAATCAGGTCATACATTTTAATGTTTACTTTTCAGGGCTGAAGAGAGGATAAACATACATTTAACTACCCGTCTCAAATAAATGTCTAGCTCAAAAGACAAGTCAAACACCTTTGGTACACTTTTATAATTCAAGTGTACTTCAAATTACTGTATTGATGATTGTATTTCTTATGGAAAGTCCTCATTACGACTCACCTCTGAACAGCAGGAACACCTCCTTCTGCAAAGAAAATTGGATGATCCATGGACTGGTCACTTTTCATGGACACACAGCTCGGTACAGGAGAATGTGATCTCTTCTGCTGGATGGAGCTGTATTTTCCACACACACACACACACACACACACACACACACACACACACACAGACACACAGACACACACACACACACACACACACACACGCAAACACACACACACACACACACACACAGACACACAGACACACACACACACACACACACACACACAGACACACATACAAACAGACACCTTTACACGTCATACATTCTGTATACATCAGAATCAGAATCACAATCATGTTTATTGGCCAAGTAAATTTTCATATACACAAGGAATTTGGGTAACGCTTCCTTTTACAGTCCCCTAATAACCAAGTAATTACCAGGTAAATACCTGGTAATACGATTATTTACTAGGTAATAACCATTTAATTAAATACAATTACCAGGTAATTACCAAGTACATACCAGGTTATTACCAGGTATTTACCCAGTGTTTACAAGATATTTTCCTGACTACTACCAGGCATTTACACAATAATTACCTGGTAGATACGCAGTAATTGTATATTGTAGATTTTAAACCCAGTAGTTAAAAATATTTACCTTTTATTTATCTGGTAAATACCAACAAGTTACCTGGTATGTGCCCATTAATTACTTGGTAGATATCCTGCAATTGCATATTGTAGACTATAAACCCACTGAATGTGTCTATATGTGACTTTTTTAGGGTGATAATAACATAGATATTTACCTGGTAATTACCAGGTATTAACTGAAAATGATCACACGCTTACCTGCTAACTACCACTTATTTACGTGGTAGTTACCTAATATTTACCTGGTAAATACCACTTATTTACGTGGTAGTTACCTGATAACTACCACTTTTTTACATGGTAGTTAACTGATATTTACCTGGTATATACCAACTAGTTATCTAGTATTTACTAGAAATATACTGAAAACTACCAGGTATTTATCCAGGAATTATAGATGATGTATTACCAGCCAACCTGTGTTGTAAGTGACAGTGAGGGTATAACTTCCAACTATTTACAAAGTAATTACTTTCTAATTACCCAGTAGTTACAATTTACATTATCAGGTAAAACCTTGTGAATTACCCTGTAAGGAAGGTGGAACTGTACTGTAAAAGGAAGCGTGGTTTGTTTCAATGATATTACCATGTAATTATCTGGTAACTATAGATTATTCTCCTCTACCACCCATCAGGGTGTGTAGTTTTGAACATGGTACCTGGCAAGATCTCCCATATCTCCCTGATAATTATCAGGTAAATATTGGGGTGATATAAGAGTTTTACAGTGTCGTTACCCTGTAAGGAAGGTGGAACTGTACTGTAAAAGGAAGCGTGGCTTGTTTCAATGATATTACCATGTAATTTCCTGGTAACTACAGATTTGAATCCTCTACCACCCATCAGGGTGTGTAGTTTTAAACATGGTACCTGGCAAGAACTCCCATATCTCCCTGATAATTATCAGGTAAATATCGGGGTGATATCAGAGTTTTACAGTGTCGTTACCCTGTAAGGAAGGTGGAACTGTACTGTAAAAGGAAGCGTGGCTTGCTTCAATGATATTACCATGTACTTTTCTTTACATAAAGATACAATGCATTTTGTTACACTCCTTCACACAACCTGTGACAAAAATGCAAGAACAGGTGAACTGTCAAAGAAACTGACAATAAAAGAAGTTAATGATAACCCTTTTCTTTATTGGACAACACAACATTTATGGCGACGAGGATAGTTAAAAAAAGGACTCAAGATTGGAAAATGCAAGATTCATCCAAAATACACTGAAGAACGACACGGATTCAACGTTCAAAACCGACAGTGAAGTCTGCTAGTTGAACGCGTTAGCTAGGCTAGTGCATCGAGATGGAGGACCGCGGAACACCTGCCGTTGTTCCAGTCGGATATGCTATGGCACAGATATCACCTCCAAACCCTTTGAACATGGGAGCTTCAGACTTGTATACGGAATATTCACTTTGGATGGAGTCTTATAAAATTTTCGAGATAGCCAGTGGATCCATTCACAATCCAGATGAGGTGAGAAGAGCTACTTTGCTACACTGTATAGGCACACCAGTGCAACGAATTTTTGCTAATCTGCCTGGTCTGAAAGTGACGTTTGAAGAAGCTAAAACTGCTCTTACTTTTCACCTCGGAGAAATGTTGTTCTAGAAAGGCATACATTCAGACAAAGAACTCAGACTCAAGACGAGACTATAGATGCGTTTGTGAATGCACTCAGAGAACTAGCTAGATCGTGTGACTTCGGAACACTCGAATCAGACATGATAAGAGATCAGATTGTGGGAAAAACGCGAACTACAGAGGCCAGGAGAAGAGACCGCGAAAGTATAGAGAGAGATCACATGTATGTTCAATTTTCCGAGGTGTAAAGTAAGTAGTCAGAGCAGTCTTAGCTTCTTTAAACGTCACTTTCAGACCAGGCAGATTAGCAAAAATTCGTTGCACTGGTGTGCCTATACAGTGTAGCAAAGTAGCTCTTCTCACCTAATATGGATTGTGAATGGATCCACTGGCTATTTCAAAAATTTTATAAGACTCCATCCAAAGTGAATATTCCGTATACAAGTCTGAAGCTCCCATGTTCAAAGGGTTTGGAGGTGATATCTGTGCCATAGCATATCCGACTGGAACAACGGCAGGTGTTCCGCGGTCCTCCATCTCGATGCACTAGCCTAGCTAACGCGTTCAACTAGCAGACATCACTGTCGGTTTTGAACGTTGAATCCGTGTCGTTCTTCAGTGTATTTTGGATGAATCTTGCATTTTCCAATCTTGAGTCCTTTTTTTTTTTACTATCCTCGTCGCCATAAATGTTGTGTTGTCCAATAAAGAAACGGGTTATCATTAACTTCTTTTATTGTCATAGTCTCTTTGACAGTTCACCTGTTTCTGCATTTTTGTCACAGGTTGTGTGAAGGAGTGTAACAAAATGCATTGTATCTTTATGTAAAGGAAAGTACATGGTAATATCATTGAAACAAGCCACGCTTCCTTTTACAGTACAGTTCCACCTTCCTTACAGGGTAACAACACTGTAAAACTCTGATATCACCCCGATATTTACCTGATAATTATCAGGGAGATATGGGAGTTCTTGCCAGGTACCATGTTCAAAAATACACACCCTGATGGGTGGTAGAGGATTATAATCTATAGTTACCAGGAAATTACATGGTAATATCATTGAAACAAACCACGCTTCCTTTTACAGTACAGTTCCACCTTCCTTACAGGGTAATTCACAAGGTTTTACCTGATAATGTAAATTGTAACTACTGGGTAATTAGAAAGTAATTACTTTGTTAATAGTTGGAAGTTATACCCTCACTGTCACTTACAACACAGGTTGGCTGGTAATACATCATCTATAATTCCTGGATAAATACCTGGTAGTTTTCAGTATATTTCTAGTAAATACTAGATAACTAGTTGGTATTTACCAGGTAAATATCAGGTAACTACCATGTAAATAAGTGGTAGTTATCAGGTAACTACCACGTAAATAAGTGGTATTTACCAGGTAAATATTAGGTAATTACCACGTAAATAAGTGGTAGTTAGCAGGTAAGTGTGTGATCATTTTCAGTAAATACCTGGTAATTACCAGGTAAATATCTATGTTATTATCACCCTCAAAAAGTCACATATAGACACATTCAGTGGGTTTATAGTCTACAATATGCAATTGCAGGATATCTACCAAGTAATTAATGGGTACATACCAGGCAACTTGTTGGTATTTACCAGATAAATAAAAGGTAAATATTTTTAACTACCGGGTTTAAAATCTACAATATACAATTACTGTGTATCTACCAGGTAATTATTGGGTAAATGCCTGGTAGTAGTCAGGAAAATATCTTGTAAAAACTGGGTAATTACCTGGTAATAACCTGGTATGTACTTGGTAATTACCTGGTAATTGTATTTAATTAAATGGTTATTACCTAGTAAATACATCTTATTACATCTTATTACCAGGTATTTACCTGGTAATTACTTGGTTATTAGGGGACTGCAAAAGGAAGCGTTACCGGAATGTTCTGATGTTTAGTTGCTCTCAATGTACTTTAACTGAAAATATGTAGTACATCACAACAGTTAAGGATCAAATAAATAAATATAATGTACGTCCCTGGGGAGATAATATAATAATAAATATAATACATTGTCAACTGTTCATTAAAGTGACGGCAAGGGGGAAAAAACTGGTCCTGTGTCTGGTGGTTTTGGTGTGCAGGGATATGTAGCGCCTGCCAGAGGGGAGGAGCTGGAACAGATTAATTCCAGGGTGTGAGGGGTCTGCAATTATTTTCCCTGCCCGTTTTCTGGCTCTGGTGGTGTACAGGTCTTCTACATATAATGTTTACTTATCAGGGCTGAAGCCCCAAAACAAATAATACATTGTTTAAAATAAAAATAGAACTGCCCATCTCATATGAATATCTAGTTCAAAAGACAAGTGAAGCACCTTTGGAACACTTTTATTCTTCAGGTGTACTTCAAATGACTGTATTGATGATTGTATTTCCTATGAAAAGTCCTCATTACTACTCACCTCTGACCAGCAGGAACACCTCCTTCTGCAAAGTTAACTGGATGTTTCATGGACTGGTCACTTTTCATGGACACACAGCTCGGTACAGGAGAATGTGATCTCTTTCGCTTGATGGAGCTGTATTTCACTCACACACACGCACACACACACACACACACACACACACACACACACACACACACACACAAACACACACAAACACACACACACACACAAACACACACACACACACACACACACACACACACACACACACGCACACACACACACACCAAAACAAAGCTATCAGCTATCCTATTTTGGCCTGCAATCATCTGCCATTACATGTCATGCAATTTCAAGGAATATTCCTGAAAAAAAAAAAATTCAAGGGAAAGTATCTATTTGATTTAGAACATGTCCACAGTGTCATTTTGAAGATCTTTCTTTAACTCTTCATTTACTGATGAGGCCATTTTGATTTGACCAGCAAAGTCCGATATGACAGGTCATCCTCTGGTCTGTCTCATACTGCCACCTTCTGCCAATATGGTGGTACAGCAATGATCACTACAAAAAACAATTTTAAACCTAGAAAATGTTCTGAAATGGTTCTCAAGATAATTTCCATGATTTCACCCTTAATTAGGTTTGTGACAATGCGAAGGCATACATCCTCATCAATCAATCATATCAGTGAATGGATTTTGTCCGTCTCCTTTAATATCTAGATACAAGATAATAAAGAAATATGTAGAACTGCCCATCTCATATAAATATCCAGCTTAAAAGACAAGTCAAACACCTTTGGTACACTTTTATACTTCAGGTGTACTTCAAATGACTGTATTGATGATGGTATTTCCTGTGGAAAGTCCTCATTACTACTCACCTCTGACCAGCAGGAACACCTCTTGCAAAGAAAATTGGATGATCCATGGACTGGTCACTTTTCATGGACAAACAGCTAGGTATAGGAGAGTGTGAACGCTTCTGCTGGATGGAGCTGTGTTTTCCACACACACACACACACACACACACACACACACACACACACACACACACACACACACACACACACACACACACACACAGACACCTTTACACGTCATACATTCTGTATACATATAATGTTTACTTATCAGGTCTGAAGACCCAATAAAAATACTAAATGGTTTAAAATAAAAATAGAACTGACCATCTCATATGAATATCTAGTTTAAAAGACAAGTCAAACACCTTTGGTATACTTTTTTATACTTCAGGTGTACTTTAAATGACTGTATTGATGATTGTATTTCCTATGAAAAGTCCTCATTACTACTCACCTCTGACCAGCAGGAACACCTCCTTCTGCAAAGTTAACTGGATGTTTCATGGACTGGTCACTCTTCATGGACACACAGCTCGGTACAGGAGAGTGTGATCTCTTCTGCTGGATGGAGCTGTATTTTCCACACACACACACACGCACCCGCACAGACACACACACACACACACCAACACAAACACACACACACACACACACACACCAACACAAACACACACACACACACCAACACAAACACACACACACACAGACACACAAACATATTCTGATTATTGATCCAGGCATTCTCCAGGCATTCTAATATTTCTTTCAGGATTCTTTTTTTCTCCCTGCATTCACATGTGTCACTTTTTTCTATTTTGTTTTTTGATTGTTATTTGTTGTTCTCATTTTATAATATTTATTTTTTGATTAGAAAATGTGGTAGTATTTTGCATGTAGTTTGGGAGAGTTGTGAACAATGTGTGTAAACAAAATACCAAACTGTTGAAATGATTACCACATTTTTGTTTAACTGTTGGGATGTAGACATTTTAAGGAACAGCTCTGTTTGATTGAACGCCACTTGAGACCTGGTAAAATTGGTTGGGAAGGAATTCTTATACCTGTTGGTGTTCATCAGCTAAGCTAAAACTATAGATGGGTAAGCATTTTTAGAGATTCAGTTGGATTCAGTTTCATTCTGCTTTCAGCTACTGACTTAGAAAACAACCGTGCAAAATATCTGATTGAGAAAAATGGCCTTTACATGAATACAAATGTTCTCATCGCTGATTGGTCCAGTTACTACGCACTCCTGCTCTACTGTGGGTTGGGTTCTACTTTCGGATAGGCTGCCAAATGAAAACAAAAAACCCTCAGTTAGCTCTCATCCAATCAGCTTTCGTTGCCAGGCAGAAATCATGCTAACAGGTTGTTTCCCTCACACCCACAGATACTTGTTTATTCTGCCTTAATTTGTACTTAGTAACTTTCAGCTTTCAAATAGCTAATTAAAAATAATTATTGTATCATTATTATTATTATTATTATTGATAGTGGTGGTGTCAAAAGGGAAAAACTCAGAAAGTAATAGTCATCCAATCAGCTTTTGTTGCCAGGCAGAAATTATGCTACTTTCTACACAAATTAAGTGATACAGCAGGAAGGTGATTCACAGACATTTATTCTGCTTTTAGTTTTGCATAATGAAGTCTAAATGGTCTTAATGCCCATCATTACCATTTACATTGTTTTACTTATTTTATTTATCTAAGCTGATGAATAAAGATTTACTACACCAATTTACAAAAAAAATATAAATAGACATGTAAATAAGCAAATAATACATTATATATTATTATTGTTGTTGTTGTTGTTGTCATACCCCTTAGGCTCATAACCATGGCTCTCTTCTTCACTGGAACTCATTTTGGGGCAAATACACCCCTTTTCCTGGGATATCCCTCTCCTGGTATTACACTGGAGAATGGGAGAGAAGGACATACATACACAGAGTGTCTCAAAGTGTCAGCAAAATTAAGAAAAGGGACCATATTATTCCAATTCTCAGGTCCTTGCTGGCTCCCAGTTAGATACAGAACTGAATTAAGATTGTGACATTCTGTCTATAAGTCACTAAATGGTCAGGGTCCTAAACATGTATACAGTATATACCGTATATGAAATGTTAGCTGAATATAAAGGTCTCTTAGATCTGCAGGAGCTGGTGACTAAACAGGGTGAGATGGCATCACTGTCCACTGCTTGAACCAGCTCCCAATGGGGATCAGATCTGCCCCAACTCTAACCTGTTTTAAAAAGAAGCTCAAAACCGCCTTATTTTCCACTGCCTTCAATGAATCAGTTGGCTTTATTTTTCTTTCTAATACTTGCACAGAATCTGCACCTTTATTTAACTCCCTCTACTTTAATCTACTGCCTATTAATGATTAATTATTCCTAGGCTCCTGGTTGCCAGATAAGAATGTGAACACAGCTTGCGACCGCTAGGGAAGTAAGCAAACAAACTGGACCAACACAGATAATGTTTCATTCTCCCCAATCAAAAAGCCTTGGCATCCTTTTAATAACACACATGTGAACACACGCTAATGTACTGCTATAAGTCATACCGCAGTAATGTGAACACACGCTACTGCGATCAGTCATACCGCAGTAATGTGAACACACGCTAATGTACTGCTATCAGTCATACTGTAGTAATGTGAACACACACTAATGTACTTCTATCAGTCATACCGCAGTAATGTGAACACACGCTAATGTTCTGCTATCAGTTATACTGGAAGAGCAACTGGTTCTTATCTCGGCAACAACCAGCATTACAGAAACTACAAGTTTGACCTGAACACGATTACTCTATACCTAACACTGACGTCCAAATAGAGTTACGTCACTCGTGCCCATCTCATGTAATCTACCTTATCGAATAGAAACCATACAGGCCTAACTGTTTTTAAAAACTTTATTCAATTGTGTGACAATCAATGGATGTGGTCACATTTTGGACCAGGACCATACCCTTTTTTATCTGTGAGACTTTTAATGATTTTTCATTGAATCTCATGGATGTTCACTCCCAATAGCATAGTATAATAGTTACATGTCCATTAGACTGCTGTGTGGTGTGTGTGAGAGACTGCCATGTTCACACTGTGTGGTCCACTATGGCCTCATGCACACTGGCTGCGTTACCTGTTGGTTTTCATGTTGGCGCCCATGTTAACAGGTTAAAGCACACTGCCTGTGTGAGACGCCCATGTTAACAGGTTAGAGCACACTGCCTGTATGAGACGCCCATGTTAACAGGTTAGAGCACACTGCCTGTGTGAGACGCTCATGTTAACAGGTTAGAGCACACTGCCTGTGTGTGACGCCCATAGTAACAGGTGAACTCATGCACATGGGTAATAACAGGAGACCACTGACGTGTAAAGTGTTTTGGGTGATATTACTCTGTGTAGTATCTCTTTTCGGTGTTACTCTTTGTAGACGGTCCCTGCCCACTACTCTGATAGTCGGTTGCACATTTAGGCCAATATTATTGGTCAACTTCATCGAACTAGTCGTTTTGATGAACATTTTTGTTGTAGCTTGTTGCATATTATAACTACGATCGGAAATATTCGTCTTTTGTGTTCTAACAACGTTTCTCTTGTGACTTAGAGTATTAATAAGTTCGAATCTGTGAATATCTTTCCAACTATAGGCCTACCGAAGTTTGAGTTCGTCCTTTACCTTGAGTCCCTTCCGTGTTGGTTCACTGTAACTCCTCCGCCTTACAACACTTTAATTTAGCCGTAACTATAGTTCGAGATAACAGAGTTGTACGTCTAGGATTCCCATAATGTTTATTATAGAAATACAAGTAATAATATCAAACCCATGTCGTGAAAGCACCGATTTAACCGTGGACAATTCAATACTGAGATACTCACAAACGGTAGTTTCTGGGCATTTCTTTGCTGAACAATCCATCTCCAGCTCCGCGCTCACAAAATGGAAGAGACGAGTTTAGTTTCACTTTTGTCTGCGCGTAAGTGGCGGCTGTTTGATATGGAAAGCCAAAAATGACATAATTAAAAATAAATACATATGTAAAAATGTGAGTCATAAATAAATAAAATGACTAAAAATGCACCAAAGAAAATCATTAGAAAAAATATATCATGTAGTTATGTGAATGGAAATGGAAAATGAGTCCTTTTTATTTACTGTTACATTTATTTACGCTTACATTAATTCCCAAATACATTTCTTCCTCCTTTTATTTTTCTATTTATTTACACATTTTTTACCGTACTATTTTCCGTACCGTATTTATTTCTTCTCGCGCCTTTTTACATATCTTTCTCCTACATTTACATTTCTGGCTGCATTTATTTCTGGCTGCATTTATTTCTGTATTCATTCTTGTCTCGGTATGCAAATGTGGTGGGCTATCATTGGCCAGCGCACCGTGTCGCTCATTGGTCTCGCTAGGCCTCTGGCCTAAGTGTAGGTGAGAACTGAGAAGCTGTATGGAGAGATCGGAAGAGATTGAAAGCTATTTTGATGCAATTTGAATCAAAAACATTTTTTTTTAATGAATCCACCGATCACTTGGAGAATGGTGGCGAAGGAGCTTCGAGGCTTCGCAGAGATGGCTGAGCGTAATAGGATGTCTATGTGGCTGAGACCTTGACTCCAGATTTCTTACCCTGCTCGCTTGCTACAATACGCCATACTCAAACTAAGATGCCCGCTACCTGTTGTGCTGTGGGATGTAGCAACAAAATAGGGGACCCAAACGTCTCATTTTATAGCTTTGGTGTATAGTACTTTAATTGTAGATGCACGACAGTTCATTTCCACGAGGGATCAATAAAGAGACTATCTATCAACTTTTTGAGAAAGTTAAAGAGCTGCACACATTGCCTTAGAGTTATTACAATCCTCACGTTATGTGTGGCCTGATTTCATGGGTTTGGGTGACACATCCAGCGATTTTTTTCTCACTTGTCATTAGGGGGAATATTGTGTTGACAAAGCTCTGCAAAAGCTATCACGTCCTGCAGTTCACGTTACAACCGAGCTGACGAGAGCGGACAAGGATCTCAACTGCTGATGTGCACTGGTTGTGGTTAACTTGCTTAGCTTCTGTTAGCTAAACTAACGGTGCACTGTTTAACTTGGTTAGCTTCCGTTAGCTAAACTAACTGTGCACTGCTTAGCTTCCGTTAGCTAAACAAACTGAACCATGGCAAGCAAAACGATAAACCTCATACGTTAAGGTTGACAGCTTGGGTATGATCAGTGTGTGTGAAGGTGATATGTGTGTGATATGTGTGTGTGAAGGTGACTAACGTGAGTTAGCTGGTTAGCTTGCATAGCTTTGGTTATAAGAATGCAGAGCTAGGGGAGAGTGGGGTAAGCAGCTCGACCAATGAGAGAGACGGTGCGCTGGCCAATGATAGCCCACCTCATTTGCATACTGAGACAAGAATGAATACGGAAATAAATGCAGCCAGAAATAAATGCAGCCAGAAATGTAAATGTAGGAGAAAGAAATGTAAAAAGGTGCGAGAAGAAATAAATACGGTACGGGAAATAGTACGGTAAAAAATGTGTAAATAAATAGAAAAATAAAAGGAGGAAGAAATGTATTTGGGAATAAATGTAAGCGTAAATAAATGTAACAGTAAATAAAAAGGACTCATTTTCCATTTCCATTCACATAACTGCATGATATATTTTTTCTAATGCTTTTCTTTGGTGCATTTTTAGTCATTTTATTTATTTATGACTCACATTTTTACATATGTATTTATTTTTAATTATGTCATTTTTGGCTTTCCATAGTTTGAAGAGCAGGAAAGAAAAAAAAATCAAAAGGGCACCTACCCCATCATATATGATGAGATAGTCCTCGTCGTTGATTAAGATTAATATTATGCTACCAGCCGATCATGATAAAAATAGGTTTTAATCACACAGCTAGATGCACCATTTTCACGCATTTTTAGACAGGCACAGTCGATCAGGAGCATGTATTAAACTGCATCAATGAGAACATCTATAGTTAAAGGTAGTTATTGCACGGAGACGTCTGAGAAACCAGCGGAGACTCATAATTATTCAGACATACAGCCTTTCAAGAAGCAACCAAAAGACACTTAAGCTATTGCACACTTGTTAGGAGAAAGCCAAACGAAGTAGGCTACAAATATTTGTATCCAAAAAACTAAGATACGTGTACAGATTGATGTTCATTGTTTTTTATTTACATAAATGAAAATATTTCTTTTTACCACTTTGAACTTGTTGCGGCTCAGGTTTCACAGGGAGAGAGAGAGGGTGGTGCCCAAAGTGAATGCTAAACTATTCCATTCTTTCATAGCTGTGTATGTAAATAATTTGCAAATAATTATAGAGGGTTAAAAAGAAATACATTCATAAATATGTAAATTAAAAGCAATGAACATCGAACATCCCATGTTTTTTGTCATTGAACATAAATAACAAAACTATTTGATGTATTGACACAATTACAGTCCTGCTCACCATTATTGGCACCCCTAGTAAATATGAGCAAACAGGCTATGAAAAAATATGTCTTTGCTGTTTATCCTCTTGGTCTTCCACTCAAAATGTTCATAAAAATCTTACCTTTTCATTGAGGTACAATAATTTAAAGAATTTTTTATTTTTTTACATTAAATAAATATGATTCTACAAAACATGTGTGCACAGGTATTGGCACCCCATGATTAAATGTTTTGTGCAGCCTCCCTTTGCCAAGATAACAGCTCTAAGTCTTCTTCTTTAATGCGTGATGAGGTTGCTGAACACATGGCACAGGATCTGAGACCATTCCTACATACAGTGTCTCTACAGATCCTTCAGATTCTGAGGTCAACGCTTGTAGACTCGGCTTCATCCCACAGTTTTTCTATGGGGCTCAGGTCAGGGGACTGTAATGGCCATGGCAAAACCTTTATTCTGCGGTCGGTGAACCATTTTTGTGTTGATTTTGAGGTATGCTTCAGATCATTGTCCTGCTGGAAGGTCCAACCACGGCCCATTTTAAGCTTCCTAGAGGGGAGCTGTTAGGTTTTTATTTAATAGCTGCTGGTATTTGATGGAGTTCATGATACCATGTATCCTAACAAGATGTCCAGGGCCTTTGGAAGAAAAACAGTCCCACAACATCAGAGATCCGCCACCATACTTTACAGTGGGTATGGGGTGCTCTTCTGTATGGCTATCTTTCTGTCAAAGCCAAACCCACCTTTGATGTTTGTTGCCCAAAAGCTTAATTTTGGTCTCATCTGACCATATAACTCGGTCCCATTAAAGTCTGACTTACATTTGACAAACTGTAGGCACTTTAGTTTGTTGTTGATTGACAGCAGAGGCTTTTTTCTGGCAACCCTCCAAAACAACCTGTGATGATGTAGGAGGTACTGATGGACTCAAATAATGTCTGCAATTCTCCAGCTGTGACCCTTGGAGATTATTTAGCCAGTCGAATCATCATCCTTAGATTTCAATTACAGTATAAGATTTTTCTATGGGTGCCACATGTTTTGGGAAAAAATATTTATTTAATGTCAACAGTTGTTTTTTTCTTTCAATCATTTTACTTCAATGAAAAGATAAGATTTTTGTTAATATTTTGAGTGGAAGAGCAAGAGGATAAACATCATATTTTTGTATAGCCTGTTTGCTCATAATTACTAGGGGTGCCAATAATGATGAGCAGGACTGTACATCAAAAGGCTCACCCTGGAGCCAACATATTGACCCAAGGGGTCAGGAAATACAGTCCTTATTTTCCAAACACAGCAGCTTGGAATAATGACCCTATTGCCTTCACCTAAGCATGGTGAAAGCACTTGGCTTTAGCAGGGATTGGAAACCAAATTAAAGTAGTAAAGAGGAAAGAAATCCTATATTTCCAGTAGTCTGCAAAACTTACACTGTATGGTGCTTAATATTATGTTCGTTATTTCAACGACTCTGACATCAATGTCCTTTTTCCATCGAGGGCATCCCAAAGCTTGCAGCTGTATCACACCCCACGCGTCCCCTTCACAGCCGCGAGTGTGTGTGTGTGTGTGTGTGTGGAATAGAGTGAATAGAGGGCCCTCCGACTGTGACACAGGCTCACACATCAACAGTACCCTGCCCCGCCCAAAAAACACGCTCACACACTTCAGCAAACTGTGTTATTTATTCAGTGTCATGAATTACATTTCACATTCTTGAAAAAAAATAAATCAACACAAATTAGCCCAGGGAAGATGGCCGACTGCTACAGTACATCAGGCCCATGGGTGACCCACCCACAGCGGACCTGCATGCAGACTGCAGACCACACCAGTTTGGGGACGGGTCTGTTACCGTGGCAGCAGCTATGGGGGAATTCACTTTGACTCCCATATTTACAGCAACATAAAACAGCATAGCCATGACCTGATGGAAATCAGCAAAACTGACGTTATAATATAAAACAGATTTTGTGAGGGACATTTTCTAAAAAAACAGATATAACAGCCAGAATCAGAGACTCTTCACAATCAGTTACTGTACTTACATTCAGAATAATCATTTCTAAGTGCATCTTTGAACAAACTTCGACATGTATAATACAAGAATCGTTATTTCTCTCGACAGTTTTAAAAATACAACGCTTCGATCCAGTTGTATTAAAATCACATAAGTGTCACAGTTATGGACAGTTATGGTCTCTGATGTGTTTTTGCTTGAACATGGTGCATCGGATAACAATGGCAACACTTACAAGTGAGTTTGTGTGTGTGTGTGTGTGTGTGTGTGTGTGTGTGTGTGTGTGTGTGTGTGTGTGTGTGTGTGTGTGAGTACAAGTGCAGTCAGGCTGATTTGATCTTCTCTGTGGGGACTGAAATGGACCCGAATGTCAAACTAAAAATCTTAAATGGAGATTAAGAGAGTAACTTGGGCACCTACACACACCGCCAGAATTGGTCTGGCACCACACACACAGAACTTTTCTCTCCCTCTCTTCATTTATCTGGATTGTGTATGCATGTGTCTGTGTGTGTGTTTTTGAATTATGATCGTTGGGTGTTAGAACAGAGACACAGGCTGTGTCTCAAACTGGACACTTTATGAAGTACACTGCAATACAGTGCACTTACATCTGTAGTGCGTTCTGTCGCTGATTAGTGTTGTCTCAAATGGAACACTGACTGTTGCGAATGTGCGAGCCTTTTAGCCATCAATCTGTGTGCCAGCTTCCTCTAGGCCAACTGAAAATTTTAATCAAAGATGGCGGACGAAGCATCGGCCATGTTTTGTATGTAAATGAACATCTTTCGTGTACAGCGTTTTCTCGCTTAGATTTTTTTAAGTTACCGAGAAATTGACATCTATCTAACAGATAACACAATTATTGTAACCAGCAATAATGGTTGAAGTGATTTGCGAGGCATCAGTCAGCCAACTTTCCAAACTGCAAGTCTGCCGACGGGCTCCTCCTCTTCCGCTACGTAGCCAAGATGGCACCGGTTTAGGGCGAGTAGTGTTCATCATGTTACACTGCATTATTTGACTGTTTTCAGTGAGCAATCCAGGTACTTTCAGTGCCTTGAATCCTGCTGGTTCTGTCAGTGTGAACGCCCTAAGCACTGAAAGTTTGTTTTCGTAGTGCACGTGCTCGGATTGGGCAGAGCAATGGTTGCCGGCACCGTGCTAAATTCAAATTTAACCGGTTGGTGCCTGGATGAGTTAATGTGTGTTTGTGTAACGAAGTGGTGAAGAAGTAGAGTTCATTTTAAATATCACAGGTTGTGTCAGGTGCGTTGGTGGAAAGGAGGGGCGGCCTTTTCACACACACATACAGGTTATTCTGCCACCCCTATACACCCTGCATCAATTGGCAAATTGACAACTCCTCCTCCAATCACTAAAGATGTTTAGTTCAACTGTGTTTAATGTTGACTCTAGGTAAGGTAAAACTACAGTACAGTACGACCTTCAGTACATCAATAAAAAAGAATATGATATTATTTTTGAGGTTTAGGTGTGTCAACGCTATACAATTCCTAGCGTGCACCTTATAATTGTTCAACTAAGATGTGTATTTTACTTCCAACTTAATGCACTAAAGGTTAGCTTATGCTGATACCAGCACACATAATATCAATGTGCACTTTCAAAGCAAATCTAGCATTAAATAAATGAAGAAGGCCAGCAAATGTGTTTAAGATTATTGTTCGTAAACTGACGTACCAACAGTGCATCAAGAGGCATGAAATCTAACAGAGGAGTAACAATATCACAAACAGAAGAACATCAACTAATACACTTCTGAACTAATGGTGTTGATGACACTATTGACTCTTAAACAGACAGTGTACATTGACTACACACTGTCAGCACACAGGTTGACAGATATTCATACAATCTCAATAATAGTCTACATCTCCACATGGCTACATATATCACAAAACAATAATACATCACAGGTAGCCTATTTATACAACAGATATGGATAATCCTACAGTTCTCCCCAGTCCATATCTCCATGTGTGTTCATGATTGAGAGAGACTGGTCCTGCTCTATCTGCTGAGTCCATGCTGCATGCTGTCAATCATCTCTGGCTGATCAGGACCCGCCTCCACTCTCCATTCATCTCACTGTTGTGCTCTCCTCAGGAAGAGGCTGTTTGCTGTGTGCTGCTGGAAGCTGAGAACATGTTCATGTTCCTCCCCAGACATTCTGCAGAAGAGATGCTGATGTGTGTGTGTTGGATCCCACCCTGTCTTCATGAGCTTCTGGACCACAGACCCCATCCAGCTCAAGGCCATATAACGCTTTTTAATCTGCAGGATAAAGGAGAGACAATAATCAATCAGTGTCCACGACAACGGTCTCCAAGTGACCCACACTGCATGAAAGACAGAGGGCTGCTGTATTCTGACATCAGTAACAGTAGCCATGATAAAGTCTGGCTCGACCAATAGAGATGGCTGCACATTCCCTTCAAGGTGTTTGTAACCTTTGTAACCTTTTCCACCTTACTGTTAAACAGTCCATTACTATGCTTGAACCTGTGACCTTGGGCATGGGAGCCTGAGACACACTATGATAATATAGTATTATGACTCTTACTGGAGTTACTGTAATGTGAGTTAATGGAGTAATTACAGAAACATAAAATGGACAGACAAACAGACAGAATGAAAAAAAGAAAGAAAGAAATATTAAGGAAAAAATAGACATGAAAAGAAAAAGAAGGGAAATGAATGAGAGTGACAAAGAGAGATGTGGGCAAAAGGTCAAGGTCAAAGGTCACAAACAAACAAGTAGTAATGAGTAAAAGATGACCTGGAGAATCTGCAGAACAGAAAATAAAAGACAGACATCCATGTTGGGTCTCATGTTATAAATACCTGAGTGAGATGGTAAAACATTTACTCACTCTAGTTCCTCCAGTTTATAGTGGGGGTCCTCCACTAGAGCTAAGAGCTGCTCAACATCTGATGCACTCAGGTTATTTTCACGCAGGTCCAGCTGTGTGACACTTGAGGAATGTGAGGTCAGGGCAGAGGCCAGATAGGAACAGCTCTTCTCTGTCAGGTCACAGTCATACAGCCTGGGAAAAACATCATGATACATCTGAATATTAATCATCAATCCTCTATCCCTCCACACACGCTCAGGGATACAAACACACACAGACCCACAAACAGTACACACTGATAAACACACACTCAGGGATACACATACACACTGATAAACACACAAACAGGGACACAAACGCACACACACACACAAACACACACAATAACACAAACATGCACTCTGGGATACACACACATACACACAAACACAGATATAGACAGGCACACAGGGGCACCAAAACACACACACACACACACACACACACACACACACACACACACACACACACACACACACACACACACACACACACACACACACACACACACACATACACAGGGACACCAAAACACACACATTCAGGGGAACAAACTCACACACATCAACACACACACATACACACTCAGGGATACAAAGCCACACACACAGAGACACATACACACAGTCATGGATACACACACACACACACGGATATACACACATATAGGGACACCGACACACACACACACACACACTCAGGGACACACATACAGACACACACAAAAAGAGATATATGCAGCCTAGGTGCTCCTGAAGCTCGGTCTCATATAACCACCAAATGAAGAAACACCAACATACCAACATACAATTAATTAAACAAAAATTACCTTTATACTATTAGTATTTCACCTACCTACACAAATGACATGAAATTATGCTTACTGTAGTTCCTCCAGTTTGCAGTTTTGATGAGAAAGAGCAGAACATAGAAGTTTCACTCCTGAGTCTCCCAGCAGCTTATTACCCCCCAGGTTCAGATGTGTGAGGCTTGAGGAGTTTGAGGTCAGGGCAGAGGCTAGATAGGAACAGCTCTTCTCTGTGAGGTTACATTCATCCAGCCTGGGAGAAACATCATGATACAGTTGAATATTAATCATCATTCCCAGGCACGTGCACAGACATTTTGGGGGGCAGGTGCTCAAAAAAAAAAAAAGGGCGCCCATCACCAAAATTATTAATGAAATTAAATATCTCTCGCTCTCTGGCTTCCACTCCCTTAACGTCTGATACATCAAATGATGTCTGGGGTGCCTTTTTTCTGTAATTGGTCCACCTCACCATGCTTGTGCATCAAATCTGAACTTGGGGAATACTCCAGCCACCCATTTTTAGAAAACCAATGCTTTTGGAATGACCGCCCTTCATAATTTTTTGGGAGGACAAATTCTGGTTGTCGTTGTAAAACAGGCAAAACGAAGAGATACATAAATATCACGTTAAACAATGAGGGACAAGGATAGCATGACCCCGAGAGCTAGCATAGTTTACCTGCTATTTTCTAGCTGTGAATTCTCGTGACATTTATAAACAAACATTCAACATACTCTCGAAATAGTTTAAACGGCATTTATACAACACAAAATATGCACTTTCAGACAAATAATGTCATTAAACCTGACAAACGTCAGTAAACAGCTGGACAATGCTTTGAAATCAAGTTAGTTGTCTGTTCATTTTTTTAGGAAACGTCGGACCAGTCCGGTTTTCAGACGTATTGTTTTCAGCGGCACTAATGTTGTTAATTTATACAACGTCGGGGGATTGCACAAACACCGTCATTACCTGTTTGTCTGATGCAGGTCAGTGAAGAACTAGGCTGAACCTGTTGGCCTGCCGCTCAACATTGATGTGGGGGATGAGGAGGGAGGGGCGCGGAGGGGGCTTGTGAGCACCGCAGATCATAGGCAAAGAATACTTATTGTATGTCTATGCCGCGGAGCATGTCGGGGCAAAATTCTCACAAGAACTCCAAATAAATGCCCCCTCAGATATCAAAACACATTTGGGGGAATTGATAACGAGAGACTTATTTCTATTCTAGAAATATTGATGATTGAAAAAAATAATTGGTCTCCAGAAAAAAGGGCACTTTTTCTCAACCAGGGCTCAAGGGCTGGTGCTTGAGCACCAGTTGGGGTCTATCTGTGCACGTGCCTGATCATTCCTCTATCCCCCCCAAACACTCAGGGATACCACACACACACTCAGGGAAACAAACACACACTACATGCAATGATGCTTACTGTAGTTCCTCCAGTTTGCAGTTTTGATGAGAAAGAGCAGAACATAGAAGTTCCACTCCTGAGTCTCCCAGCAGATCATTGTAACCCAGGTACAGCTGTGTGAGACTTGAAGAGTGTGAGGTCAGGGCAGAGGCCAGATAGGAACAGCTCTTCTCTGTCAGGTTACAGAATAACAGCCTGGGAGAAACATCATGATACATCTGAATATTAAACATCAACCCTCTATCCCCCCACACACACTCAGGGATACACACACACACACACACACACACACACACACACACACACACACACACACACACACACACACACACACACACACACACACACACACACACACAACACACACACACACACAGCCACACACATTCTCAGGGATACACATACACACTGATACACAACTGGGACACAAACATCAACACACACACAAACTCAGGGATACACACACACAAACACACATACACACTGATAAACACACACACTCAGGGATACACATACACACTGATAAACACACACAGAGGGACAAACAAACACACACACACTCAGAGATACATACAAACACACACACACACACACACACACACACAAACACACACACACACACACACACACACACACACACAAAGGGATACAAACACACACATACCCACAAACTCACACACATCAAAACACACACACATCAAAACACACACACACACACACAGGGATACAAAGCCACACAGACACATACACACAGTCAAGGATACACACACACACACACAGATAAACACACACACATAGGGACACCGACACACACACACTCAAGGATACACACACACACACACACACACACACACACACACACACACACACACACACACACACAGAGATATATATGTAGCCTAGGTGCTCCTGAAGCTCTGTCTCATATAATCACCAAAGGAAAACCACCAACACACATACAATTCATTAAACAAAAAGCACCTTTATACTATTATAATTACACCTACCCACACATATTACATGAAATTATGCTTACCATAGTTTCTCCAGTTTGCAGTTTTGATGACAAAGGGCAGAACATAGAAGTTCCACTCCTGAGTCTCCCAGCAGCTGCTCATTGCCCCCCAGGTTCAGGTGTGTGAGACTTGAGGAGTGTGAGGTCAGGGCGGAGGCCAGATAGGAACAGCTCTTCTCTGTCAGGTTACAGCCATACAGCCTGGGAAAAACATCATGATACATCTGAATATTAATCATCAATCCTCTACCCCCCACACACAGCATGTGTTAATGTATATGTCTATTGAATAAATTCCACCTGCTCTCTGGACTGATCATAAAGCGAGTAAATGGATTACAGGAATACGGAGGAATTAATTCAGCTCGGGATCTGGTGTAAAGAGCGGTATTTCTTTTTTGTTCCTGATTTTTACATACAATGCATTGCTATTGTTGGTATTATTTTGAAGAGGTTTGTTTTTCTGGGGATTACCCACGGGATTTTGGCAATCGAAGAGGCTGGTGTGCATTTATTAATCTCAGTTATTCCCAGTTATTCCCAGTTAATCCCAGTTAATCTAGTTTTTCATTTTCATTTTTTATTCATTTTTAGACATTTTGTAAAGTTATAAACAAACAAAGCTGACTACATTCAGTTTTTAATTGACACAGACGTATATCAAGAGGTCACTTCCATTCAATTCCAAAACACTGACTGCCAAATGACCACACCTGAGCCGGTCAAATAAACACAGCCATCAAGTGCCCAAACACATGATTGCTTAATTGTACACACAACAAACAGGTTTACAGTAAGCACTATAGAAATGCAGCAGATTAGTAACTGTCATCTGTCTTCAACCAAAATGGAAGGAGTCAGAAGAAGAAGAGTGAGGGTGAGAGGGGGAATCCACAGAGGAGGAGAAGGAGGAAGAGGAAGAGGCCAAGGCCATGCCATGAGGCTGAGGTCAAGGTGGAAGTAGAGGAAGAGGAAGACCTGAAGCAGGAGGAAAATGTGCTCAAAGAAAAAGAAGACAAAATGTATCAAATAAACTTGAAAGGAGGACAAGCCCATATTCACGCAAGAACAAGATAGAGAGATCATAAACATGCTTTTGGCAAATACGTAATGCTATCAGGCTAAGAGAAATTCAAGCAAACATTATCGTTGACCATGTCATTTTCAATACAGTAATGTCCATCAGGTCTCTCAGTCAACACTGGCGACACTGACAAATCTGTACATTTTACTGTAAATGGAATTGGAACCTGTACTGGAAACATCTTTTCACCTTTGTCTGATATTTGCTGAGCTTACAGTGTTATGCACACTACTGAAGTAGCATGAAAACTGGGACTTGTTTTGTTGTGATTCTCCATGTTGACAGGTTGACTGATTTGGGTACATGGAGAGAATTACGTCAAAAATATTTTGGTCTTGGGTAGTGTTTTTACTATATTGTGTACTTTCACTGTCTCTGTGTACTTCACTTACACTACTCTAATCACTGAAAAGTAGTATTGCTAAAAGTGTTTTAGGTTTATAACAGAAGTGTGTAAGTGGTTCAAACAGAATTCAGTATATGCAATGTGTGTGTTTCATATGGTAACAAAATATGGTTTTGTTAAATTAGTGTATAGATTTTACAAGAGTGTTTCATTTTGCAATGGATCTGAGGTGTTTTGCTCATTGGGTGTGTGGTTGTGCTTATTGTGTGAGGTCGATTGAAAAACAAAACTAAGCAGTCAAAGTTGTGTGTATCCGATCGTAAAAAACTGTAATTTAATTACCATATTGATGATGTGCCGTCTACTGAAAAACAGCACCACCCCCCCCCCCCCCCACTCACACACACACACACACACACACGCAAATGCACATGCACACACACACCCACACACCCACTGTCAAGTTGTCTGTGTTTTTTGCTGTTTTGTACTTTTTCCCCAACTTGAAAGAGGAACTGACATCTATTGGAGGTTTTGGGAAACTGGATTCTACTCAAATGTAATGACTGAGTCCCAGGCAGTAGCTACGTTTTCACTTTTGTTTCCTTTTTATTTTCAGTTAACCAGTAGCTCGCTATTTTCTCTTGCCATTAACCTTTAGGTAAAAAACCGGCTGCCTCTCCAGATTTCAAAGATGTTCAGTAGTACAAGAGTTTTTATTACATGCATTTGCTGTGGTTTTCTAACAGCTCTCTCGTGCCTCCTTGAAGCTCAGTTAAAACACCTGCTGCTCGTGTCTGCGTCGCGTGTATGACGTAGCTTATTTTTGCGTTGGTTAGAACTTTGCGACAACCATTAGTTGAGCTGGTGAGTCCTTCCGCTCCCAAATTAAAATTAAATCACTATTTTTTGTCCGTTAATTTCCTCTTTTTTTTCAGTGTATTTTCTTAAACCCTAAAGTAAAATTAAAACCACAGTTTGACTCGACACCTCCCACTCGATCTTTCCGGTAGACATACTGGGAAGGTCGCCAGCTCAAAGTCAAACTCAATTGGGAAAAGGTTCGTCTTCATTCAGTGAGCTACTCTGTTCTTCACCAGGCAACAGAATGACCAGTCGCCAGACATCCCTGCGAAGGACAGTAGCTCGGATCTTCTGGTTTCATCCATCAGGTCTTGGTTCCTTTTCTCTTACGTCCTTTACCACAGGAACACTGTGGCTTGGGAAATTGAGAAGAACGGCAGCAAAGGCACCGAGGACGGCCTCTGCTTTCACAGCATCACCCTTCTGATCCAAGGGGGTGAGTTTGGTCTTTGACTCCACCAGCATGATAAGCAACTCCATTCTTGTCAGGGGATTGGGAGTCTGAGGCCTAACCTGTTCTTGAAGGAGATCCTGATCAAGCCACATCTTTTTCTTTCTCTTTGAGAAATGCATTGAAGTCATGACCTCAAACCTGTCTTCCCCAGCAATGTAGCCAAAGGCCTTGTAGTCTTCATCACCCCTTTGGTTTGAAAGGACCAAGGCTCCCTCTTTGGCTCTTGCTCTGTCGTCTGATTTGTCTTGAGCCTCCTGCCTCCCACTTTGCCCAGAGAACGCCCCTGGCTTGAGCTGAAATCCTACTGCCTTCAGGATGTGCTCTACATATGCAGCTTGGCTCTCAGGCGGCCAAGGTCCCTTTCCGATGTCAGGTGTGGTGTAGTGACCAGGTCATGGACTTGGATGGCATAGACAGCTTTCCATTTGGGTTCTTTGCCATGCCAGTGTGGATTCTTGTCACCTGTGGTGAACGCAAACCCATCAGTCACCACTTTGAGTTTCCGCTCCTCAGCAAGGGTCATCTCTTTGCCACCTTCATCATCGGACTCTTCCTTTGAAGGAGTTGCCTTTTTAGGGGGAAGGGCTTCTTCCTCGGATTGATCATCATCCTCCTCATCCTCAGACTCTTCTGCTTTCTTGTCTGGAGCAGCTTTAGAAGGAATCTTCTTGGGCGGGGGTGCTTCTTCCTCAGATTCATCGTCATCGTCCTCATCATCATAAGACTCCTCAGCCTTCTTGGCTTGTATTGCAGCTGGAGCTTTGGCAGGTGTGGCTGCTTTTTTAGGAGGTGTTTCTTCTTCTGAAACCTCGTCATCATCACTGCTACTTTCCTCCTTAGCAGCATTCTTGCCATTTTTTACTGATGCCTTAACCGGGACGGCCTTTTTCACCACAACTTTAGGTGGTGGTGCCTCTTCTTCAAGCTTTACCTGTGTGATTTCGGTCTTCCTTGATACAAGCGCAGGAATTGTGAGGTCTAGCTCTTGAAGCCGGTCTTGGATGTCCTTTCTAAGATCTGATGGAATCCACCGCTCCCACTGGTTGTGCCGCTCTTTTGCCGCTCTTGTAAGGTCTTGCAAGTGGTTAAGCAGGAAGTCATAGGCCTCTTGTTTTGTTCTTCGGTCTACTGCAGCAGTGCGCTTGCACTCTGACTCTGCGACTTCCAGTGACGTGAGAACCTCATAGGCGCCAGAGTTGGACCACAGCCAGTCTTGGACAAGCCGTTTAATATCCTTTAACTTCGATGCACTTTCACTGGCAGTCTTTGTCAGGTCGGCTTTTTGCTGTTCTGTCAACACTGCTTCTTCTCCAGTGTCCAGCTCAGCCTCTCTGTCAGCAATGAGCTTGGCTTCCAAGTCATCATTGACTTCCCAGACTTTTTCAGCTGCTTTAGTGAGTGCATTGAACCTATTTTCTAGCTCCTGCTCAGAGAGATCCTCGTAGGTCCTCTGCAAGCTTTTGGCCAGACGAGAAAATGCCCTCTTTGCCACTGTTCTCTCCATCTTCAGCTCCTCCGCTGACTTCACAGTTGGCTCCGACATCTTATTCTGCTTTGCAGATTATGAGGCAAGAGCTTTTCTTTAATTTGACTTAACTTTTACTTTCCAGGTTTCTCTGCTTGGACTCCCGGTCTCCTAGTTGCCTATAGCTGATTGGGTAGGTGGTTCCCACTTCTCCCTGTCTCCTGGCCTTCGGACGTAACGGTGTACAGCTCCTGGTGGTTTGATTTTCCTTGGTTCCAGTTCCTGGATCCTGCGGTTTTTTACTGTCAAGTTGTCTGTGTTTTTTGCTGTTTTGTACTTTTACCCAACTTGAAAGAGGAACTGACATCTATTGGAGGTTTTGGGAAACTGGATTCTACTCAAATGTAATGACTGAGTCCCAGGCAGTAGCTACGTTTTCACTTTTGTTTCCTTTTTATTTTCAGTTAACCAGTAGCTCGCTATTTTCTCTTGCCATTAACCTTTAGGTAAAAAACCGGCTGCCTCTCCAGATTTCAAAGATGTTCAGTAGTACAAGAGTTTTTATTACATGCATTTGCTGTGGTTTTCTAACAGCTCTCTCGTGCCTCCTTGAAGCTCAGTTAAAACACCTGCTGCTCGTGTCTGCGTCGCGTGTATGACGTAGCTTATTTTTGCGTTGGTTAGAACTTTGCGACAACCATTAGTTGAGCTGGTGAGTCCTTCCGCTCCCAAATTAAAATTAAATCACTATTTTTTGTCCGTTAATTTCCTCTTTTTTTTCAGTGTATTTTCTTAAACCCTAAAGTAAAATTAAAACCACAGTTTGACTCGACACCCCCACACACACACACACACACACACACACACACACACACACACACACACACACACACACACACACACACACACACACACACACACACACACACACACACACACACACACACACACACACACACACACACACACAGTGTTTTACTCACTTCGCTGATGTGGAAGATTTGACCACTGGCATCAGCTTCTTCAGAACTTCATCAGGACTAAGGAGTTCAGTCAGATCTTCCTCTGGTGTCTTTATGTACTTCTGCAGGTCAAACTCAACCAGCTGCTCTTCTGAAATCTTAAGCTTAAATGTCCCAGTCCTCCACTCTCCTGGTAAGAGCATGTCCACGACAGAGATCCTGAGCTTTTGTCAATGACCTCCACTACAGCATGGTGATTCAGCTCATTCAGACAGTAGAACAGGTTAGTCTTTCTCTCTGATTTATTCTGATCTCTGATCATCTGTTTAACATACTGGACTGTTTGCTCTGAGCTCTGTGACTGGCTTCTTGTCTGGGGCAGCAGGTGTCTTAAGAGATTCTGATTGGACTCCAGTGAGAGGCCCAGAAGGAAGCGGAGAAAAAGGTCCAGGTGTCCGTTCTTACTCTGTAAGGCCAGATCCACTGCAGTCTTGTGTAGGGCATGAAGTGTTGCAGCTCTGAACAGAGCAGAGAGCTGAGAGGTTTGCTGTTGGTCAGGCATGTTTCTCTCTCTGTTTCTGAAACAGATGAACACATATAAAGCTGCAAGAAACTCCTGAATGCTCAGATGCACAAAGCTGAACACCTTCCCCTGGTACAGCCCAGACTCCTCTCTGAAGATCTGAGTACACACTCCTGAGTACACTGATGCTTCTGTGACATCAATGCCACACTCTCTCAGGTCTTCCTCATAGAAGATCAGATTGCCCTTCTCTAGCTGTTGGAAAGCCAGTTTCTCCAGTTTGAAAATCATCTCTTCATCTATCTCTTTTCTCACTGTGTACTTTTCATTATTTATGCTTGTCTGAATGATCAGGAAGTGTGTGTACATTTGAGTCAAAGTCCTTGGCATTTCTACGCTCCTCGATTCATCTGATGTTCTCTCCACAACAGTGGCGGTAATCCAGGAGAAGACTGGAATGTGGCACATGATGTAGAGGCTCCTGGATGACTTCAGGTGTGTGATGGTTCTGCTGGCCAGGATCTCATCACTGATTCTCTTCCTGAAGTACTCCTCTTTGTGTGGGTCGCTGAATCCCCTTATTTCTGTCACCTGGTCCACACACTGATGTGGGATCTGATTGGCTGCTGCTGGTCTGCTGGTGATCCAGAGAAGAGCAGAGGGAATCAGATTCCCCTTGATGAGGTTTGTCAGCAGCACATCTACTGAGGCTGGCTCTGTCGCATCACAACACCTCGGGTTGAAGTCGAAATCTAGGGGAAGTCGACACTCATCCAGACCATCAAAGATGAACATGACTCTGTGCTCTGAATCGGTGAAGATTCTCAGGTCTTTTATTTCTGAGAAGAAGTGCTTAATCAAATCCACCAGGCTAAGATTATTATCCTTCATCATGTTCAGCTGTCGGAAGGGGAGAGGAAATATGAAGTGGATATCCTGATTTGCTTTTCCTTCAGCCCAGTCAAGAATGAACTTCTGCACAGAGACTGTTTTTCCAATGCCAGCCACTCCCTTTGTCAGCACTGTTCTGAGCTTGTCTTGTCCTGATAAAGGTTTGGTGTGTCTGGTGCTGCTTCTCTCCAGGATGCTCTCTCTATCTGTCTGACCTCATGTTCATCATTGACCGCTCCTCTTCCCCCCTGTGTGATGTAGAGCTCTGTGTAGATCTTACTGAGGGGTGTTGGGTTTCCCTGCTTTGTGATTCCCTCAGTCAGACACTGAAACCTCTTCTGAAGATGGGATTTGTGGATCTGCAGTATTTCAACATTTACTGAACAAGGATGGTCTCTGTGTGTGAAAAGAAGAACAAAAATTAACATATAGCTGCAAGCAGCAATGGGGTGGCCAAGCAGGTCAGATGACCCAGAAGAAGCTTTCAATACACTCAGAAGAGGCTGGATTCGAAGCTTTGACGACACCAATCACCAACTCACTAGCCTAGTGAGCTAGTATGTTCGGTTTTGGAAATCACAGTGTTCAGTTACTGTTTTGCGTTATCACGAACCTCACCGCACGTCACTGCCTTGAACATAAGCACTTCACTTTAGATTAGTTAATGCCGTCATTTAGGCTTTTGTCTGGAATGTCTGGAGTGTGAACCTGCTCGTGAGAAATAAAGGAAGAAATTGTGACCTCTTGCAGGGGGGATGGGAAATGTTTGTAGCGCGTCTTCCAAATGAAACGCCCTACCTTAGCCCCTCTGTAGTTGTATTGCTTACCACCGCCACCAATATATGTTTACCTTTCAGGGCTGACGCCGAAATAAAAATATGTAGAACTGCCTATCTCATATGTAAATATCTAGCATAAAATCAAGTAAAACACCCTTGGTACACCTTAATACTTCAGGTGTACTTCAAATGACTGTGTGGATGATTGTATTTCCTGTGGACATTCCTCATTACTATTCACCTCTGACTAGCAGGAACACCTCCTTCTGCAAAGTTAACTGGATGTTTCATGGACTGGTCACTCTTCGACACACAGCTCGGTACAGGAGAGTGTGATCTCTTCTCCTGGATGAAGCTGTGTTTCAGGCACACACACACACAAACACAGGCACACACAAACAAAGACGTACACACACACATCCCCCCCCCCCCCCCCCCCCCCCCCCCCCCCCACACACACACAAACACACCAACACAACATTATCAGCATTATAGGTAAAAGTAAAAAAATCACTACGGTCAAAATGAACTAAATCCTATTTTTGCTTCTCAAGATCAGTTCTAGTATTTCACCCTTAGGGGGGCTTTGCTCCGTATAATGTTTACTTTTCAGGGCTTAAGCCCAAATAAAAATATGTAGAACTGCCCATCTCATATAAATATGTAGCATAAAAGACAAGTCAAACCCGTTATCAGCAGTATAGGTAAAAGTATAGAAAATCACTATGGTCAAAATGACCCAAATCCTAATTTTTGCCTACAATATTTTGCCATAATATGTGGAAAGTCCTCATTACTACTCACCTCTGACCAGCAGAAACACCTCCTTCTGTAAAGTTGACTGGATGACCTATGGACTGGTCACTCTTCATGGACACACAGCTCGATACAGGGGAGTGTGATCTCATACTCAACCTTGCCAAACATCTGTTTAGGACAAATGGCCATTACATAAATACAAATGTATTCAAGTTCAAGACATGCTAGCAGGTTGTTTTCCCACTGATGGAAATTGATATTAATATTAATAATATACTTGCATATTCTGCCTTTATTTGTACTTGTACCTCTTCTTGAGAAAATAAATGATGCTCATTATCTGTATTATTATTATTATTATTATTATTATAATGACTATTATTATTACTATGATGATTATTATTATTGATGGTGTCAAATGGAAAAAAACATACAGTAGGACACAACTTAGATAGTAATAGTACTCCAATCAGCTTTCGTTGCCAGGCAGAAATGATGCTACTTTCCACACAAATGAAGAGATACAGCAGGAAGGTGCCGGTTTAATTTTAGTTGAGCATAAGTCTCAATTGTCTTAATGCCTTTTATTACCATTTACATTGTTTTACTTATTTTACTTACTTAAGCTGATGAATGAAAGGCAAAAAAGGCACGTAAATAAACAAATTTGTATGTAAATATATTATTTGTATTGTTGTTGTGTTGTTGTCATCTTACCCCAGAGGCTCATAATCATGGATCTCTTCTTCACTGGAGCTCATTTTGGGGCAAATACACCCCTTTTCCTGGGACATCCCTCTCCTGGTATTATACTGGAGAATGAGAGAGAAAGACACACATACACAGAGTGTCCCAAAGTGTCACCATAACTAAGAAAAGAGATCATATAACTCCAATTCAAGTTTGGCTTACTGAATAAAAACCTCAGGTCAGGTCTCTTAGATCTGCAGGAGCTGGTCAGCTAGTTGTGCCCAGAGTTGAAACTAAGCAGGGTGAGATGGCATTTAGCCGTTATGCTGCCCACTGCTGGAACCAGCTCCCAATGGGG
>NC_137909.1:30180152-30192652 GCF_963457725.1 Sprattus sprattus
TACTGTACACAGATGGTTTTAAACACTAACACTCCTTCAGTCCCATACTGTACACAGATGGTTTTTAACACTAGCACACCTTCTTTGTCCAGTCCAATACTGTACACAGATAGCTTTAAACATTAGCATGCCTGTGTGTAGTTGAGATGAACTGCGGCAGATGATTAAGAGACTATTAGATAAATTATATTAAGACGGTAATATTGATGAGACTGAAACCAGCAATCAGAATTAAATGAGTACTTTATCTTTTGCAAAAGAGGAAGTGTGTTACAACCAAATGTCATGAACAGACTCCAAAGATGAGCTGGGTACGGCCAGCCTATATGTGAGTATAAAAAACATGTTTCATGAGCAGACAAAGGGCGGTATTCTCCCTTCCCATCGCTTCAGAAGTTACAGCAGTGATCTCAGAACATGTCCTTGAAAGAAGAACGGTATGCGTGACTATCAGTAAGCCTCAGCAAACAGGATAAGCAAGCAGATTAAAATACAATAACAATGTCCTCATTACATTTCTCGATTAGAGACTGAGAATGAAACTGACTGACAGAGATGTATAGATTGCATATGTTGCAGGAGGAAAATGAAAAAAATCAAGGACATGAGGGCATAATATATACATATAAATATGATAACGTGGTTCAGTAAACACAGGACACATTTTTTTTTAATTTAAAACTTTTATTACACCCTTCCAATGAGTGCATTTTGTAACAGTGAATAGTTCAGTTATCATCCTCTAACTAATTAAATGAATGAATAAAAAATGAAATCTGACATATCAAGAGTACATTATAAGAATAAGCCGTGCATTTTTAGTGACACATTCATAAACATTCACACAACATTCATAAATATATTAAATATTTATTTCTCTCTGTCTCCAATTACTTTTCCAAATCGAGTCCAAAACAAAAGGATTTTATAGAACAGTGAAGTAAACCCAGAAGTCATTAAAACACATCCTGAACAGTCAGCATGTTTGTAAGACAAACGCTAACAGGTCGACATCAGAGCATCTCTGACATCTCAAAAGATGGTGAGGGTTGAGCTGCATTTGAATTAGAATGAAGAGAATCAAACGCCTCGTGACAATTGTATAAGTGCCTTGAGACAATGTAAGCGCCTACAGACAATGTAAGTGCCTAGAGACAATGGGTTGTTATGGCGCTATATGAATAAAATTGAATTGAATTGACTTGAATATGAACAGATGTTAGTACGGTAAATAGCCCAAGCACAATGTAAACAACCGATAGAGACTAAGAGACATTCTGTGGTCCATAGAACCGGCACATTAAGACACACATACACACACACACACACGTGCTGGCACACACATCAGATACACACACACACGTAAACAATATGAGACAATTTTAAAAATGAACACATTCACATATAATTCCACCCATCTGCCTGTGTTCAGCTCCACCTGATCACACAGCACAAGCCTCACACACACACACACACACAGGCTCTGGAGCCTTCACTAAGATTGACACCATTGGCACCAAGACACACACACACACACACACACACACACACACACACACACTCTAAGGGTGACACCATGGCACTTACTGGGATTGACACTCATTTCAGTCAAAAAGACAACACGAGTTCTCTCTCTCCCCCTCATGAGGAGCTTATGGGAGTTTCCACAGCTTAAGTAATTGGCCTTCGATTGCCTTTGAGGAAATAAAGATGAAACAAAAATAAACTAAAATAAATGAAATAATTAAAATGAATTGTTCTTTGGAAATGTCAATGAAACGCCTACTGTAAATATGCACATTTGTATGACCTTAAGACACAGAGGTCTTCATGTCGGGATTTCGTCACAGGAGCATGTAGTTCCATGTACAGTATTTCTTGGAATCGTTCTAACCAAGCCTAAATGGTTCCCAGGAAGAGAGGAAGAGGTGGAGGGCGTAACTCATGCCACTCCTACGTTGAGGCTACGGTGATAAACGATTTAACAGAGCCGGTAAACACACTTTCAAAAGATGAATTCTATTTTTGTGGCGTCTACTGCAGGAATGAGTTACTGCTCAGTATATTCACAAAGGTTGTAAACCACGCTAGTTAGATATTCATTACATTCTCTGACCTTCAGAAAGCTAACTGTGCTTAATAACTTTATTTACATTTATACTCTGAGGTTAGTTAAGAAACAAACTGAACTAGCGAGGAGTTGGTCTGAAATAAGCATTGGCACTCTCATTCACAAGGCATAGAAGTTCTTCTACGAAGAAAAAGTACAAAAATACTCTCTTATGTAGGGGCGGGGACTTTAAGAAGCCCATACATAATCCAAATAAGAATTATATAATTATATAATAATATATATAATTATATAAGAGAGAGGATTGGCCTGGAAAGAACATAATATCACATTTATATGCAACCCAACAGAGTCAAAGTATTAGCCAAGCCCGACACAGTGGGTGTGTGAGAGAAGAAGCTTCGGATGCTTTAGCACACACACACACACACACACACACACACACACACACACACACACACACACACACACACACACACACACACACACACACACACACACACCATGAGATAAGAAGCTTCAGATGACTCAGCACACACACCATGAGATAAGGCACTTGTTGAGAGAGAAGACTGCACTTATTATTTTTCGGGCACTTATTAAGTCCTGCTTATTATACACACAGACTCCTAGCATAAAGTACACGTTCAGCTCAAAACAGGCACCTCTTTAAACAATACACACACACACACACACACACACACACACACACACACACACACACACACACACACACACACACACACACACACACACACACATACAGCTCAAAACAGGCACCTCTCTAAACAATACATCTCTCAAGCGGACTAAACATTATTCCAAACAAACCGTTTGTCTAATGCATTAGTTATGTCTAATGCATTATAGCCATTAGTGGCTATCTAATGTGTGTGTGATCAACCATGGGGCGCATGAATGTGTGGAGCTTGAAGCGGTTCACCCAAGGCCCTTCACTGTTGCCAGGTGAACCTCCGAACTCTGGAATGGTTGAAACGCTCAGGTGTGTTTCGCTGAAATACTCTGGGGCTGTCTTGAGGAGGTGTCTTCAGGAGGTGCTGCTCCTCTTCCGGGTCCTGGGCTTGATAAACACGTCGTCGTCCTCCTGGTCACTCTCAATTTCTCTCTCAAACATGGCCACCCTGCGCTCCACGATGCCAGGCAGAGGCCTTGCCTGTCAAACACACACGGTCACATGACACGTCACATGACTTTTCACTTAACCACTTCAAAGAGCTGAGGGGTGTAGGAGAGAGAGGGGTGTGTGTAGGAAGGAGAGAGGGGTGTGTGTAGGAAAGAGGGGGGTGTGTGTAGGAGAGAGAGGAGTGTGAAGGAGAGAGTGGTGGAGAAGGAGAGAGGGGTGTGTGTAGGAAAGAGGGGGGTGTGTGTAGGAGAGAGAGGAGTGTGAAGGAGAGAGTGGTGGAGAAGAGGGAGAGGGGTGTAAAACAACAAAGACACACCAAGGAAACTTTCTAGATGACTGCTGTGACATTTCCACTGTAACATTTCCACTGTAACATTTCCACTGTAACATTTCCACTGTAACAGCGAACTGAACTCAGAGAACTGAACCCAACTGTGTAGCGATCAGCTGTCAGGCAGGATGTCCAAAGACTTCAGTGATCTTAATCAGGTCAGGACTGCTCCAATGATACGCTTCTCTGACTGGTTTGTGCTGCACACAAAGATTCTTCAGTTTCTTCCTTCAGAACGGCCCCAAGACCACGTACCGAAGTACTGCACTGAACTCTTGATTTACTGCACAGAACTCCTGAAGTACTGCAATGCACTCCTGATTTACTGCACAGAACTCCTGAAGTACTGCACTGAACTCTTGATTTACTGCACAGAACTCCTGAAGTACTGCAATGCACTCCTGATGTACTCAAGAGTTATTGAATTTGCTGAGCTCTACAAGGAATCCTTTATGAGAACATTCCAAATAACTGATTGTTTGCATGTTTGCTTGACTAATTGACAGACAGACAGACTGATTGATTCTGTCTGAACAAGCACCAGTTCCCCAAGAGTGGTATTAATGTGTGTGTGTGGGGGGGTTGGGGGGGGGAGGAGAGCTGTGGTACTAACCTGCTGTTTGGGCTGACCCTTCCTCATCATCCGAGTCAGGTGATTACAGAGAGCCACGATCCTGAACGTCAACTGCACACAACAGAGACAGAGACAGAGACAGAGACACACAGTCACACAGACACACACACACACAGACACACACACACACACACACACACACACACAGGGAGACAGAAGACAGCAGGACATTAGTGCCAGACCTTCTTCCAGTGGGCTTCAGGAAATAATGAACTGCAAGTCCCCACGATTTCAGTAACGGATAATGCATTGTCCGGAGATCATTATCCAAAAATAAATCCTGACAGGGCGAACAACATCCCGACGCGCACCGGAGTTCTTCAAGCAAATCGAACTTTTAAGTTGCAGGTGTTGCGTAGCAACCCATTACTTTAATAACTGGGATAGTATCTGATGCTGAATGGATCCGTGCTGGTTGACCCAGGCCCACTCCAGACCAGAGTCACATGCTCTCTCAGTAGCGTGTTCTGTGTCGGAGTGCCGTATGTTTTCTGATTGCCATAGCAACGAGCCTGGCTCAGATGGAGAGATCAGTCACCCAACCATAGATACTTAACGAGATTAACAGATGGAGAGATCAGTCACCCCACCCGACCGTCAGTCCAGGACTACAGGGTGCAGGTTTGGTACCCTGTAGTCCTGGACTGACGGTCGGGTGGGGTGACTGATCTCTCCATCTGTTAATCTCCTTAAGTATCTATGGTTGGGTGACTGATCTCTCCATCTGCTCATCAAGTTTATTTAAGTCTAATCAGATGTAAGATATTTGTAAATTACCTTCCACCTGCGTCTGGCATACAGCCGTCTGAAGTTCTCCAGGTTGACCACGGACTGCCTGCGCACCAGGGCCTGTCTGGGATTCTCAGGCTGCGGAGAGAGACACGGGAGAGAGTGAGACACAGGAGAGAGTGAGACATATAAGAGTGAGACACAGGAGAGAGTGAGACACAGGAGAGAGTGAGACACAGGAGAGAGTGAGACATATAAGAGTGAGACACAGGAGAGAGTGAGACACAGGAGAGAGAGAGTGTGAGACACAGGAGAGAGTGAGACACAGGAGAGAGTGAGACACAGTAGAGAGTGAGACACAGGAGAGAGAGTGAGACACAGGAGAGAGTAAGACACAGGAGAGAGTGAGAGACAGGAGAGAGTGAGACACCAGTGAGACAGGAGAGAGTGAGACACCAGTGAGACACAGGAGAGAGTGAGACACAGGAGAGAGAGAGTGTGAGACACAGGAGAGAGTGAGACATGGGAGAGAGTGAGACACAGGAGAGAGAGAGTGTGAGACACAGGAGAGAGTGAGACACAGTAGAGAGTGAGACACGGGAGAGAGTGAGACACAGGAGAGAGTGAGACACAGGAGAGAGAGAGACATATAAGAGTGAGACACAGGAGAGAGTGAGACATATAAGAGTGAGACACAGGAGAGAGAGTGAGACACAGGAGAGAGTGAGACATATAAGAGTGAGACACAGGAGAGAGAGTGAGACACAGGAGAGAGTGAGACACAGGAGAGAGTGAGACACAGGAGAGAGTGAGACACAGGAGAGAGTGAGACACAGGAGAGAGTGAGACACAGGAGAGAGTGAGACACCAGTGAGACACAGGAGAGAGTGAGACACAGGAGAGAGTGAGAGACAGGAGAGAGTGAGACACCAGTGAGACAGGAGAGAGTGAGACACCAGTGAGACACAGGAGAGAGTGAGACACAGGAGAGAGAGAGTGTGAGACACAGGAGAGAGTGAGACATGGGAGAGAGTGAGACACAGGAGAGAGAGAGTGTGAGACACAGGAGAGAGTGAGACACAGTAGAGAGTGAGACACGGGAGAGAGTGAGACACAGGAGAGAGTGAGACACAGGAGAGAGAGAGACATATAAGAGTGAGACACAGGAGAGAGTGAGACATATAAGAGTGAGACACAGGAGAGAGAGTGAGACACAGGAGAGAGTGAGACATATGAGAGTGAGACACAGGAGAGAGTGAGACACAGGAGAGAGTGAGACAGGAGAGAGTGAGACACAGGAGAGAGTGAGACACAGGAGAGAGTGAGACACAGGAGAGAGTGAGACACCAGTGAGACACAGGAGAGAGTGAGACACCAGTGAGACACAGGAGAGAGTGAGACACAGGAGAGAGAGAGTGTGAGACACAGGAGAGAGTGAGACACAGGAGAGAGTGAGACACAGTAGAGAGTGAGACACAGTAGAGAGTGAGACACAGTAGAGAGAGAGTGTGAGACACAGGAGAGAGTGAGACACAGGAGAGAGAGAGTGTGAGACACAGGAGAGAGTGAGACACAGGAGAGAGAGAGTGTGAGACACAGGAGAGAGTGAGACACAGTAGAGAGTGAGACACAGTAGTGAGTGAGACACGGGAGAGAGTGAGACACAGGAGAGAGAGAGTGTGAGACACAGGAGAGAGTGAGACACAGGAGAGAGAGAGTGTGAGACACAGGAGAGAGTGAGACACAGTAGAGAGTGAGACACAGGAGAGAGAGAGTGTGAGACACAGGAGAGAGTGAGACACAGGAGAGAGAGAGTGTGAGACACAGGAGAGAGTGAGACACAGTAGAGAGAGTGAGACACAGGAGAGAGAGAGAGTGAGACACAGTAGAGAGTGAGACACAGTAGAGAGTGAGACACAGTAGAGAGTGAGACACAGGAGAGAGTGAGACACCAGTGAGACACAGGAGAGAGTGAGACACAGGAGAGAGAGAGTGTGAGACACAGGAGAGAGTGAGACACAGGAGAGAGTGAGACACAGGAGAGAGAGTGAGACACAGGAGAGAGAGAGAGTGAGACACAGGAGAGAGTGAGACACAGGAGAGAGAGTGAGACACAGGAGAGAGAGAGAGTGAGACACAGGAGAGAGTGAGACACAGGAGAGAGTGAGACACAGGAGAGAGTGAGACACAGGAGAGAGAGTGAGACACAGGAGAGAGAGAGAGTGAGACACAGGAGAGAGTGAGACACAGGAGAGAGAGAGAGTGAGACACAGGAGAGAGTGAGACACAGGAGAGAGAGAGAGTGAGACACAGGAGAGAGTGAGACACAGGAGAGAGTGAGACACAGGAGAGAGTGAGACACAGGAGAGAGTGAGACACAGGAGAGAGTGAGACACAGGAGAGAGAGAGAGTGAGACACAGGAGAGAGTGAGACACAGGAGAGAGTGAGACACAGGAGAGAGTGAGACACAGGAGAGAGAGAGAGTGAGACACAGGAGAGAGTGAGACACAGGAGAGAGAGAGAGTGAGACAGGAGAGAGTGAGACACAGGAGGGACACAGGAGAGAGTGAGACAGGAGAGAGTGAGACACGGGAGAGACACTTCATTGTGCATGAAGTGAGGAACTAAACTTGATTTCATCACAAACAAAGGACATTATTGTGCCGCTATACATCAGAGTGCATACAGCACAACACAGCACAGCTATTTAATATATGATGTATTATATAATATTACATTGAGTAATCATTAAATATGTATTTAATATTACATTGAGTAATCACAAAATATTTATTTAATATTACATTGAGTAATCACAAAATATTTATTTCATATTACATTGAGTAATCATTAAATATGTATTTCATATTACATTGGGTAATCATTAAATATTTGCTGCAAAGAATGCCTGTGATAGTGTGCTTTCATTGCATCACATGTAGGGTCATTTCATAGGTAACAGTCATCAGTGAATTGCTTGGGTTACAGGAACTGGAAAATATGTCTTTATTTACCTTTGAAAACAATGTAACACAATGACATCAGTGTCAAGGCAAAAAAAAAACATTTCAAATCAAACAGTCTCACAAAATGCCTTCAAATGCTGAAAGCATTCTCAAATATCATGCACAAATGAAAAAGGTTTTCATAGCCGTGTGTGTGAATCAGCAAGTGTTTCTGTTTAACTCCATACACAGCAACACCACAGGAAGGTAAGCTAAGGTGTCTTCTCTGATTTGGAGTAGAAATGTTAGACTGTCTACGGCAATAAAAGTATTTGTAGGGATAGATGCGCTCTACTTCCAAAATAAAGGTGATTTTGGGTGCGAGTAAAAGATTGTTAACTTAGAGTAGAAAAAAAACGCACTCTCAAGCTTTTCTCATTGCTATTTCATTAAGACCAGTTTATTCACATACGCGTTTCGGCCTGAGCCATCATCAGTGTGTAGCGTGGCAATAAAAGTGCCATTAAAGCAGGACTTGAAAGCCACGGCTCAAACACTGGTGAAACTATAAACACTGCAGCCATTAAGAACAAAATTATAAATAAATGTCAAATAAAACCATATGCTGATCCTTTATGCATAATCTTAAACTCACACACAGACGCACAAACACACACGCATACACACACGCATGCATGCACACACGCACACATACACGCAATCACACTCCAACTCACGCAGACACACACACACACGCAATCACACTCCAACACACGCAGACACACACACACACGCATACACACACGCATGCATGCACGTGGCACACACACGCACTCACACTCCAACACACACACACACACACCTAACCATAACCTTTCCCCCACATCAAACACCAAATCTAAGCCTATTTGTAGTTCTCAGTGTTTGGACTAGAAAATGGGTTATCCAAATAAATCGGAACCTATGCAACTTATGACACTAACGGAATGGAACCTACATAATCAAGGATACTAATGGAATAGAGACAATTACATGATGAAGGGAGTCTTTTGTTTCGGTTCCAGATAAATTAAGTTATGTTTTTGACTGAAAAAGTGCTTTGGTCTCACCTCTGACTGACGTACAAAAGATTTCAGAAAACCTTCCTTAAGGGATTAAAAAATTTAAATCATTACAAAAGTCAGCATGCCCAAAAGTGCGTTTAAAAACAAAAATGTAGTTATAATGTTATTTCTTAAAGTGTTTTTGATATGCAGATAAATAAAAATACAGTTGTAAAAACTCAATTTTTTAAATATATTGTGTCTTTGATATAGATGACCAAATGAGTAGTGGCATCAGTCCCAAATACATTAAGCCCTACAAATGATGACCTTTTAACTTTGACCTATATTAGGACCTGCAGTATTCTATTCCACATGACCTATGACCTTTAACCTTTGTTAATGACCTACAGTATTCTATTCCGCATCCATTCCCATTGAGTTTGATTCTAGAGTATTCTATTCCGCATCCATTCCCATTGAGTTTGATTCTAGAGTATTCTATTCCACATCCATTCCCATTGAGTTTGATACTAGAGTATTCTATTCCACATCCATTCCCATTGAGTTTGATTCTAGAGTATTCTATTCCACATCCATTCCCATTGAGTTTGATTCTAGAGTATTCTATTCCGCATCCATTCCCATTGAGTGTGATTCTAGAGTATTCTATTCCACATCCATTCCCATTGAGTTTGATTCTAGAGTATTCTATTCCGCATCCATTCCCATTGAGTGTGATTCTAGAGTATTCTATTCCACATCCATTCCCATTGAGTGTGATTCTAGAGTATTCTATTCCGCATCCATTCCCATTGAGTGTGATTCTAGAGTATTCTATTCCGCATCCATTCCCATTGAGTGTGATTCTAGAGTATTCTATTCCACATCCATTCCCATTGAGTGTGATTCTAGAGTATTCTATTCCACATCCATTCCCATTGAGTGTGATTCCCGGAGGAAGCGAGCTTGACTGTCCTAGGGGATTGTTTCTACTGCCATGCTGCATGTCTACATGTGTGTCCCATATGTTTACTTTATTAATAATAATATTAATACACTTTATTTATATAGCACCTTTCATGCAAAAGAATGCAGCTCAAAGTGCTTTACAGCAAATACATTGCGTGCACAAAGAAATGACATGCACATAAAAATAGACATCAAATAAACATAAAAACTCATATATAGTGCAAAAAATAAATAATAATGATAATTATTAAAGTTATAAAAATTGAATACATAAAATGCACAGCATAAGATAGAAAATAAAACTCTGCAGAGATATATTTAATCTTACCTAATCTAATCTAATCTAACATTGCCATGCTGCACGTCTGCATGTGTCTCCCACATGTTAACATTTGCTTACTGCACGTCTGCATGTATGTCCCATATGTGTGTCCCGTCCTATCTGGCCTTTAGCCTTTACTCTGTGTCCGTGAGCTTAGGCTCCGCCTCTGCCCCCGCCTCCTTGCAGAGCTCCGCCCCACAGGCCTGACTCAGCAGCGCCTTCAACGCCTCGCTCACAACGTCCCCGGCGTCTTTATGGAGACCGCTCATGACTTCCTGCAGCCAGCTGAGTTCGGAGGTGAGCTCCGTCCTGAGCGTGCCCAGATGCGCCTGGCGCTCCAGGTGGCGCTGTCCGATGCCGCTGAGGTTGGCGTCGGTGACGCGGAGGTCCTGGTGCAGCCCGCGGCGCGTGGCCTCGGCCTTCCGCAGCTCGTAGCGCGCGTGGGACAGCTCCTGCCGCACGCCCTCGCTGCCCTCGCGGAACCAGGCCTCGCGCCGGCCGTAGGCGCAGAGCAGCGCCTCCACGTCCCCCTGCAGCGCCTCCCGCCGCGCCGCCACCCCCGCCACGCCCGCCTCCATCGCCGCGATGTCCTCCAGGGCGCGGGCGAAGCGCTCCACGTCTGCGTAGGTGTGGTTGGGCGCCGCGCTCGAGTGTGATTGGACGGAGTACTCCTTCAGACGCTTCGTCTTCAGCTGCGGGGCGGCAGGCTCCGCCCCCGTCTTCCGCCGGGCGCCCAGGGTGGCGCTCTCCTCTGATTGGTGGGACTTTTGGATAGAATGGAGGAACAGCCAATCAGATCCGGGGGTGTCGGAAAGGAGTGTGGGGTTACGATGCAGGCACAGCACACGTGGATCCAAAAGTACGCACACGCACACGCACACGCACACGCACACGCACACGCACACGCACACGCACACGCACACGCACACGCACACGCACACGCACACGCACACGCACACACACACACACACACACACACACACACACACACAGGGGTGCAGGTCCATGTGGGATTAGTAGTTGGACACACAGGTTTCAGGGACTCAACCATAGCCGATGTCAGTTTGTGTCCACTCGTCTGTCCAGTTTTCTCCACAAACTATAAAGTTTGTCCGTCTTGCGTGAATCCACACTCTCATGCAGTATGAGTCATTCCTTCATGGCTTGCGCTGATGGTCTAAATGATGGCGTCACACGGTGCAAATGATACAGTGGCAAACACGTTATGGATGCAGTGGCCATGAAGGTGAGGCCAAATCAGAGTTAGTGCCTCGACTGCTGAAACACGTTATGGATGCAGAGAACTTGAAGGTGAGGTCAAACCCGGGTTAGTCCCTCTACTGCTGCAGTGGACATGATGGTGAGGTCAAACCCGAGTTAGTCCCTCTACTGCTGCAGTGGACATGATGGTGAGGTCAAACCCGAGTTAGTCCCTCTACTGCTGCAGTGGACATGATGGTGAGGTCAAACCCGAGTTAGTCCCTCTACTGCTGCAGTGGACATGATGGTGAGGTCAAACCCGAGTTAGTCCCTCTACTGCTGCAGTGGACATGATGGTGAGGTCAAACCCGAGTTAGTCCCTCTACTGCTGCAGTGGCCATGAAGGTGAGGTCAAACCCGAGTTAGTGCCTCGACTGCTGAAACACGTTATGGATGCAGTGAATGTGAAGGTGAGGTCAAACTCGAGTTAGTCAATCTCCTGTGTTCTAAACACGTTATGGATGCAGTCAAGGTGACGCCAAACCCGAGTTTGTCCCTCTAATGCTGCAGTGGCCATGAAGGTGAGGTCAAACCCGAGTTAGTCCCTCTACTGCTGCAGTGGCCATGAAGGTGAGGTCAAACCCGAGTTAGTGCCTCGACTGCTGAAACACGTTATGGATGCAGTGAATGTGAAGGTGAGGTCAAACCCGAGTTAGTCCCTCTACTGCTGCAGTGGCCATGAAGGTGAGGTCAAACCCGAGTTAGTCCCTCTACTGCTGCAGTGGCCATGAAGGTGAGGTAAAACCCGAGTTAGTCCCTCTACTGCTGCAGTGGCCATGAAGGTGAGGTCAAACCCGAGTTAGTGCCTCGACTGCTGAAACACGTTATGGATGCAGTGACCATGAGGGTGAGGTCAAACCAGAGTTAGTCCCTCTACTGCTGCAGTGGCCATGAGGGTGAGGTCAAACCAGAGTTAGTCCCTCTAATGCTGCAGTGGCCATGAAGGTGAGGTCAAACCCGAGTTAGTCCCTCTACTGCTGCAGTGGCCATGAAGGTGAGGTCAAACCCGAGTTAGTCCCTCTACTGCTGCAGTGGCCATGAGGGTGAG
>NC_137909.1:30197652-30202652 GCF_963457725.1 Sprattus sprattus
CAGTGTCGAACTAGCAACCCTCTGATTACTAAACGACTTCTCTACCTCCTGTACCTCTGTCGCCCATCATATGTTGAATGAAATGACATGCAAAACATGGCATACTCTTCTCATGCATACAACCTCCGATTAAAGACACACCTGATCATTTTATAATCAAATGGGAAAGACCCGAGAGCTGTGACAGAACACTTCATACATCACCAACGTGTCATGAAGTCTTTATGAACTAATGAACTTGTGTCCCTAAATGTCACGCCTGCAGTTATAGACTCTAAAAGTGTAATTTAAATGACCAGCTCCTGCAGTTACAGACTCTTACGGTCTCTTTTAAACGACCGGCTCCTGAACTTACAGACTCTAAAAGTCTCTTTTAAACGACCGGCTCCTGAACTTACAGACTCTAAAAGTCTCTTTTAAACAACCGGCTCCTGAACTTACAGACTCTAAAAGTCTCTTTTAAACGACCGGCTCCTGAACTTACAGACTCTAAAAGTCTCTTTTAAACGACCGGCTCCTGAACTTACAGACTCTAAAAGTCTCTTTTAAACGACCGGCTCCTGAACTTACAGACTCTAAAAGTCTCTTTTAAACGACCGGCTCCTGAACTTACAGACTCTAAAAGTCTCTTTTAAACGACCGGCTCCTGAACTTACAGACTCTAAAAGTCTCTTTTAAACAACCGGCTCCTGAACTTACAGACTCTAAAAGTCTCTTTTAAACAACCGGCTCCTGAACTTACAGACTCTAAAAGTCTCTTTTAAACAACCGGCTCCTGAACTTACAGACTCTAAAAGTCTCTTTTAAACGACCGGCTCCTGAACTTACAGACTCTAAAAATCCCTCCTTTAGGAGCCCCAATGGCCTTCAGACAGACGCTTAGAAACAAGTCAGGGGGGAAACGTGACTAGAAGAGGACGCTGGGTGTCCTTGACACAGGTCACGAACGTGTGTTTGTGTGTGAACTAGACTATAGCATGTGTGTGTGTGTAAGTGTGTGTGTGTGGGTGGGTGGGGGTCGGGGGATGCTGCACTAGACAAACAGGATGAAGATTATCTGGGGTGTCGGGGACGGAGTGTGTGTGGGGGGGGGGCAGGCGGACTGTCGATGTCACATCCGCCACCTGGCCTCCCTGCCTCGTACGGAGGAGAGGAGATAACCTCTGTGTGTGTGTGTGTGTGTGTGTGTGTGTCTGTGTGTGTGTGTGTGTGTGTGTGTGTGTGTGTGTGTGTGTGTGTGTGTGTGTGTGTATGTGTGTGTGTGTGTGCCGCTCTGGAGCTCTGCCAGGAAGACCAGGGGAGACATGCTAGTGGCGTCTACACTGAGCTGATTAACACGCCCCAGCTAACGATGGCTGGACAACAAGCACCCTTAACACTACACATATCCAACTCCACTAAGACCGTCGACTTTCACTAGTGTTACTCACCGAACTACACTAAGACCGTCGACTTCCACTAGTGTTACACACCAAACTACACTAAGAGTGACGACTTTCCCTAGTGTTACACACCGAACTACACTAAGACCGTCGACTTTCACTAGTGTTCCACACACACACAGAGCTCCACTCAGACAGTGGGGACTTCCACTAGTTTATCACACATTCACACACACACAAAACGAGTTCCACTGAGACCATCAACTCTCACTAGTGTTACATACACTGTGCTCCCCTCAGACAGTGGGGACTTCCACTAGTGTCACTCACACTCACCGAATTACACTAAGACCGCTGACTTTACTCAGACAGTGGGGACTTCCACTAGTTTAACACACACACACACACACACACACAACGAGTTCCACTGAGACCATCAACTGTTACGTACACTGTGCTCCCCTCAGAGAGTGGGGACTTTCACTAGTGTCACTCACACCGAGGGGGAGTGTCGTGTTCCAGTCGCAAGCTATGTCACCTGAAGCACAAAGCATCAGTGTGACAAAGGCCAATGACATTCTGCTGATTGTTTGTTGTGTGTTGTTTTTGTTTGTCCTGTCTTATTGTTGTTTCTATGTTTATGTTCATTTAATGTATGTTTACTATCTGATTGTGTTGTGGACCCCCTCGAAAACGAGATGGTACATCTCAAGGGGTTATTCCCAATAAAGATAATTTCCAACAACATCAGCAGGGTCAACATCACTTTCCATGGACCACCACGGTCATACAAGTCCAGTTACGATTTCACAACTGAATTCAATTAAATAATTTCAATTACAGCATCAGTGAAGTGACATAAATGTTGATCTTCAAATAATTAAATAATTCCTAAATATTTAATAATCATAATAGTGAATAAAGAAACCTAATTAAAACATATAATTTCCCTCACTGACCATTCCGTTAGACCAGTGAAATGGACATAATTTCAAATGGACAGTAGAATGCCATACTGTGGAACTAGAACTTGACCAGATAGAACACTACTGCTCTCCTCAAAAGGGAGAACATTTCTCTGAGAAGCCATCACATCCGTAACCATTCACACACTCCATGACGAGGGGTTACAAGTGTTGCTATGCAACCAGAGAGTGAGGGAATGCCCAGCAAGAAAGGCCAAAGAACCCCGCCTGCTGGAGACACGATCGGCTGCCATAGCAACCGAGCTTTTCTCTCAACACGCACAGCACTTTCCCCTCAGTCTTTCAAGGGGAGAGGGTTCAGAGAGAAAGAGAGGGGGAGAGAGAGAGAGAGATAGCAAGGGAGGGAGAGAGAGCAAGAGAGAGAGAGGGAGGGAGGGAGAGAGAGAGAGAGAGAGAGATTGACGGACAGAAAGGGAGAGAGAGACAGACAGACAGAAAGGGAGAGAGAGAGACGGAAAGAAAGGGAGAGAGAGAGAGACGGAAAGAAAGGGAGAGAGAGTGAGACAAAGAGAGACAGAGACAGACAGACAGAAAGGGAGAGAGAGAGACAGAAAGAAAGAGAGACAGAGACAGACAGACAGGGAGAGAGTGTGTTAACATACCTTGAGGTCAAAGTGTGCGATGTTTTTGGAGTGGAGGTACTGAACGCCGTCTAGAATCTGCTTGAGGAACTCTGTGGCCTCCTCCTCACTGAGAGACTCCTTCTGGGCCAGGAAGTCAAAGAGCTCTCCCCCTGACACCCTGCAAGAACACACACACACACACACACACACACACACACACACACACACACACACACACACACACACACACACACACACACACACACCTCATTAAGATGACAGGACTACATTACATACACCCCTAACCCCTAAAGCAAGATCAGAAGATTAGATACATACATGGCGCACACTGAATATAAACACACACACACACACGCGCACACACACACGCATATACACACTCTCCTGCGCACACAGAAACACAGAGATGACTCAACTAAGTGCATAGCATGAATGCAAGCTCTGTTGACCTCTTCAATGTTTTGCTGAAGGGGAAGTCTCACACACACTCACACACCCCTCGGGGTCTCACACACACACTCACACCCCAACAGTCTCACACACACACACTGCACTCTGATTGAAATGGACACATGTAAATACAGCTCTCTGTCTGTGACGGTGTGGCCATCAGATTAACACTGTGATGACGCACCCTCTCACACACACACACAGATAATCATAGAATGACAGCTCTGTTGTTGGGGAAGTACCTTCTGTTTACCAGCAGTAGAGTATACTTGGCACAGGCGGCACAGGCGGCACAGGCGTCATGGGCGATTGCCAATCTTGCCAACTGTGACGTTTGAGGGGTGCTAGGTGTGGCGGATGCTAGGCATAGACTCGGAACAGCAATGTAACATCAAAGACTACCTACATTTCCCTCTGGATTAATAAAGTACCCATCTATCCCTCTATCTATCTATCTATCTATCTATCTATCCATGTATCCATCTATCTATCTATCTATCTATCTATCTATCTATCTATCTAAGTTCACTATGCTGGACCAGGACCAATCATCTTCAAGACTGGTGGAAAACTGGAGCTCCCTATTGGTCAAGAGCTCTGTCTCTGCTCTGTCATGGCATGACTTGAACTTGAACTTCCCCTCACGGCCTGCTGTAGTAGTCGCTCGGGTCAGTGCTCTCTCTCTAACACACACACACACACACACACACACACACACACACACACACACACACACACACACACACACACACACACACACACACACACACACACACACACACACACACACACACACACACGGCCTGTTGGGTCAGTGCTGTTAACCTGCTGAAGCTCTCTCTCTCTCTCGCTCTCTCACACACACACACACACACACACACACACACACACACACACACACACACACACACACACACACACACACACACACACACACACACACACACACACACACACAGACAGACACACACACACACACACACACACACACACACACACACACACACTCACACACACATGGCCTGTTGGGTCAGTGCTGTTAACCTGCCTGTGAAAGTGAAGCTATGTGAGGGCGGGGCGACAGGAAACAGTGTGTGTGTGTCAGCAGCTCCACGACCACAGGACAGTCAGATTAGAGCATTTAAAAACTAAAGTAGATGGAGGCTCGCTCTCTCTCTCTCACACACACACACACACACACACACACACACACACACACACACACACACACTCGCTCAACCACGCAGGAAGTCTCTCCCCCCACACACACACACACTAAATGTAAACCGTTTTTACATAATTTAGGCATGAAGCAAATGCTATCATACTAATGACATGCTCCCTGTAAACCAGTTCCTCACCGAGTTGTCCCCCTACACACACACACACACACACACACACACACACACACACACACAGACACACACACACACACACACACACACACACACACAGACACACACACACACACACACACACACACACACACACACAGACACACACACACACGTCTCATGTCTCCTCTAGGTCTCCTCGTGATGTCAGATGTTATCACATCTATCTAACTGGCGACAGGAAGCTTGGGCTCCAGTCCTGGA
>NC_137909.1:30207652-30210152 GCF_963457725.1 Sprattus sprattus
ACGTACCCTATCCCAACACAGGCAGTATGACACAGCATACTCAATCTTCACCTTTGACAACCCAGGCGGTATGACACCACATACTCAACCTTCACCTATTGTCAAAGCTCACAAAAACACTTCATACAGGACGATGAAGAAATCATGTTCCGGCATCACACAACGTGAGTCTGAATAAATCTCAGTTTAATGAGCAATAACGGCGGGCCAGTCCTCTAAAGCTCACATAATGCTAGACATACAGAGGGCACATCGCTCTGCAAACCAGCCAATCAGAGGGCACATCGCTCTGCAAACCAGCCAATCAGAGGGCACATCGCTCTGCAAAAACAGCCAATCACGGGGGGCTTTCAGAGACGATGGGAGCCTCACTCTGCAACAACATGACGCACCGTCGCTCTTCAACAACACGACACGCCTCCCTCTGCAACAACACGACACGCCTCCCTCTGCAACAACACGACACGCCTCCCTCTGCAACAACACGACACGCCTCCCTCTGCAACAACACGACACGCCTCCCTCTGCAACAACACGACACGCCTCCCTCTGCAACAACACGACACGCCTCCCTCTTCAACAACACGACACGCCTCCCTCTGCAACAACACGACACGCCTCCCTCTGCAACAACACGACACGCCATCAAAGTTCCTCATTTCCTCTGAATCTAATAAAGGACTGGAGGCCATGTGTGGGTTTGAGGAAACATGTGTGTGGTTGAACAGAACTGTCAGCAGAGACGGAACCGAAATAGGCTTTCCCATGTCAGCCATCAGTCATAGCAGAAGAATTAGAGCACAATAAAACAGGTATTAACAGACTGGCAGCATCAGCTCTTAATCTGAAGAGATTCTGGGGGGACGTCTGTCTCTGGGTGCCAAGATAAAGCTCCTCTCACCAGAGACAGAGACAGAGACAGAGGCAGAGACAGAGACAGAGACAGAGACAGAGACAGAGACAGATCAGAGACAGAGACAGAGACAGAGACAGAGACAGATCAGAGACAGAGACAGAGACAGAGACAGAGACAGAGACAGAGACAGAGACAGAGACAGAGACAGAGAGACAGAGAGACAGAGAGACAGAGACAGAGAGAGAGTGAGAGACAGAGACAGAGACAGAGACAGAGACAGAGACAGAGACAGAGACAGAGACAGAGAGAGAGACAGAGAGGACCTCCAAACACTGGAATGCCTGAGGGCGTGGGGGGGCAGGAAAAAAGCAAAACAAAAGTAAACAAACACACAAACACACAAACAAATAAATAAATAAAGCAGTGAGAAGAAACCCCTTCCCATAGAGAGGGAAGCAGCGGTTAAGAAGGAATGCCTCTCGCCCACTCAGAACCAGTGGTCCGGTCAGGTCCGCTCTGCTCTCTCCCACTCAGAAACACTGTGGTGGATAGGTCCGCTCTGACCGCTCTGGTGGTTAGCCATGCCAGCACTCTCCTCCGTGGGTACTCCTCTGCCTGTGCCCAGAATATGCCAACTATGTGCGTGTCGAGGAGAGTACTCCTCTGCCACTATACAGCGAGCAGCTCTCTGGGCCTCTCTTCACCCTCCTTCGTGGTGGCCGCAGAAAAACAGCTGTTGAGAACATAACCTTCTCTGTTTCCTCTGGGTCGGCTTTTGATGCGAGTTATTTCCATCCTAACTCACAACCAACTGAAACCCACGCGCTCAATGCGAGAGTAACGAGAGAGAGAGTAACGAGAGAGATTAACGAGAGAGAGTAATGAGAGAGAGAGAGTAACGAGAAAGAGTAACAAAAGAGAGATTAACGAGAGAGAGTAACGAGAGAGAGTAACGAGAGAGATTAACGAGAGAGAGTAACGAGAAAGAGTAACGAGAGAGAGAGTATCGAGAGAGATTAACGAGAGAGATTAACGAGAGAGAGTAACGAGAGAGAGTAATGAGAGAGAGAGTAACGAGAAAGAGTAACGAGAGAGAGAGAGAGTAACGAGAGAGAGTAACGAGAAAGAGTAACGAGAGAGAGTAACGAGAAAGAGTAACGAGAGAGAGTAACGAGAGAGAGAGAGTAACGAGAGAGAGAGAGTAACGAGAGAGATTAACGAGAGAGAGTAATGAGAGAGAGAGTAACGGGAAAGAGTAACGAGAAAGAGTAACGAGAGAGAGTAACGAGAGAGAGTAACGAGAGAGAGTAATGAGAGAGAGAGTAACGGGAAAGAGTAACGAGAGAGAGTAACGAGAAAGAGTAACGAGAGAGAGTAACGAGAGAGAGTAATGAGAGAGAGAGTAACGAGAAAGAGTAACGAGAGAGAGTAACGAGAAAGAGTAACGAGAGAGAGTAACGAGAGAGAGTAACGAGAGAGAGAGAGAGTAACGAGAGAGAGTAACGAGAAAGAGTAACGAGAGAGAGTAACGAGAGAGAGAGAGAGTAACGAGAGAGAGTAACGAGAGAGATTAACGAGAAAGAGTAACGAGAGAGAGTAACGAGAGAGAGAGTAACGAGAGAGAAAGAGAGTAACGAGAAAGAG